>NC_140170.1:136415252-136537752 GCF_963971535.1 Notolepis coatsorum | reverse complement strand
GGGAGCTACTAAATGGGATTTTATAAAGGCACACACGCTATCACACAACACATTTAACCAAAAGACAGTGGGCCTACAGTTGAAACAAAAAGTCCTATCTAAGCCGGCAGTCCCCAAAATAACAAACGTTGGGGCGCCCCCTAATTAATGGTACCCGGGCCAGTTCAAAGTACTGATTCTCTTCGCCTCTGAAAGGGCACGCGCCGCACAAAGAGAATGTTTACCCCAGGCTCCAGCACTCGGAGTGCTCACTGTAACTGGCTCGTGTGTACTTAACCCAGGCTGGCCTGCTCCCACAACGAATGTCCGCGTTGCGAGATGGCCATCGAACGGTCCCGTGTTTGTCACCTGTGACAGGCAGGGGCGGGCTGGGTTGATGTTAGGCAGGCGACGGCTGGAGGTGGGTGTAGTCCGGCGACGTCCGTTTGGGGAGTCCGCTGCTGCGACACGCGGGCTAAACTGTGGTGCTAGGCCTAACTGAAGCTAAGCTGTGGATCGAAACGATCCCCTGTCCTGTCGCCTATACTTTAACTAAAACGCAACATGTGCAATATCTGCACTCTTCGGCAGTAACACGTCTGCTTCTTTGTTCACAAAGTCTCTTTAGCATTAACTGGAAGCTAAGCTATCGCATACGACCTTTCTAACCCGCCCCGTGACGGGGGTCATATCTCGCGTGTCCTTAGTTTCTAGAACTCCACTCTACACATCCGCTCGCTTCTGTGTCAAAACGATGAAGAGGCTGTTCCGCTGTCTGAGTTCTGCCTTCAGCCCTCCTTCTTCTTCTGTCGTCTCTCCTGCCCAACGTCACACCAGCTCCCCCTGGCGGCAGTCCAGTGCATGCTCCACTATTAAATGTCAATGTTAGATAGGGGAGTTTACACAACGTTATCCTGAACACAGTAGAGTACAAGGAATTAGGTTAGACACATTGAATTATTGTTAGACATATTCAGGTGTCTACACATGCACACTCATTTTCTATCATGCATGATTGTCTTCCATGTGCCATTCAAACGATTTATTGTAACATAAACATGCATCTTTTACATCTCCATGTGCCAGACATATTCAATCAATACACATCTTCACCATGAAACCCAATTCTGTCCACCTTTTGTCTCTCCATCCTGCAGCAGTGCCTACTGTCCTCACTGCTGTCCTCTCTACTGTCCTCTCTACGGTCCTCACTGCTGTCCTCTCTACTGTCCTCTCTACTGTCCTCACTGCTGTCCTCTCTACTGTCCTCTCTACTGTCCTCACTGCTGTCCTCACTGCTGTCCTCTCCTCACTGCTGTCCTCTCTACTGTACTCACTGCTGTCCTCACTGCTGTCCTCACTGCTGTCTTCTCTGCTGTCCTCACTACTGTCCTCTCTACTGTCCTCTCTACTGTCCTCACTGCTGTCCTCACTGCTGTCCTCACTACTGTCCTCTCTACTGTCCTCTCTACTGTCCTCTCTACTGTCCTCACTGCTGTCCTCACTGCTGTCCTCTCTACTGTCCTCACTGCTGTCCTCACTACTGTCCTCTCTGCTGTCCTCTCTACTGTCCTCTCTACTGTCCTCACTGCTGTCCTCTCTGCTGTCCTCACTGCTGTCCTCACTGCTGTCCTCACTGCTGTCCTCACTGCTGTCCTCACTACTGTCCTCTCTGCTGTCCTCTCTACTGTCCTCTCTACTGTCCTCACTGCTGTCCTCACTGCTGTCCTCACTGCTGTCCTCTCTACTGTCCTCTCTACTGTCCTCACTACTGTCCTCTCTACTGTCCTCACTGCTGTCCTCTCTACTGTCCTCTCTACTGTCCTCACTGCTGTCCTCACTACTGTCCTCTCTGCTGTCCTCTCTACTGTCCTCTCTACTGTCCTCACTGCTGTCCTCTCTACTGTCCTCTCTACTGTCCTCACTGCTGTCCTCACTACTGTCCTCTCTGCTGTCCTCTCTACTGTCCTCACTGCTGTCCTCTCTACTGTCCTCTCTACTGTCCTCTCTACTGTCCTCTCTACTGTCCTCACTGCTGTCCTCACTGATGTCCTCTCTACTGTCCTCTCTACTGTCCTCACTGCTGTCCTCACTGCTGTCCTCTCTACTGTCCTCTCTACTGTCCTCACTACTGTCCTCACTGCTGTCCTCACTGCTGTCCTCTCTACTGTCCTCACTACTGTCCTCACTGCTGTCCTCACTGCTGTCCTCTCTACTGTCCTCTCTACTGTCCTCACTACTGTCCTCTCTACTGTCCTCACTGCTGTCCTCTCTACTGTCCTCACTACTGTCCTCTCTGCTGTCCTCTCTGCTGTCCTCACTGCTGTCCTCACTGCTGTCCTCTCTACTGTCCTCACTACTGTCCTCTCTACTGTCCTCACTACTGTCCTCTCTACTGTCCTCACTACTGTCCTCTCTACTGTCCTCACTGCTGTCCTCTCTACTGTCCTCTCTACTGTCCTCTCTACTGTCCTCACTACTGTCCTCTCTACTGTCCTCACTGCTGTCACTGCTGTCCTTTCTACTGTCCTCACTGCTGTCCTCACTGCTGTCCTCTCTACTGTCCTCACTGCTGTCCTCACTGCTGTCCTCTCTACTGTCCTCTCTACTGTCCTCACTACTGTCCTCTCTACTGTCCTCACTACTGTCCTCTCTACTGTCCTCACTGCTGTCCTCTCTACTGTCCTCTCTACTGTCCTCTCTACTGTCCTCACTGCTGTCCTCTCTACTGTCCTCACTGCTGTCCTCACTGCTGTCCTCACTGCTGTCCTCACTACTGTCCTCTCTACTGTCCTCTCTACTGTCCTCACTACTGTCCTCTCTACTGTCCTCACTGCTGTCACTGCTGTCCTCACTGCTGTCCTCTCTACTGTCCTCTCTACTGTCCTCTCTACTGTCCTCTCTACTGTCCTCACTGCTGTCCTCACTGCTGTCCTCACTACTGTCCTCTCTACTGTCCTCACTGCTGTCCTCTCTACTGTCCTCTCTACTGTCCTCACTGCTGTCCTCTCTACTGTCCTCTCTACTGTCCTCTCTACTGTCCTCTCTACTGTCCTCTCTACTGTCCTCACTGCTGTCCTCTCTACTGTCCTCTCTACTGTCCTCACTGCTGTCCTCTCTACTGTCCTCTCTACTGTCCTCTCTACAGTCCTCACTGCTGTCCTCTCTACTGTCCTCTCTACTGTCCTCTCTACTGTCCTCACTGCTGTCCTCTCTACTGTCCTCACTACTGTCCTCACTACTGTCCTCACTGCTGTCCTCTCTACTGTCCTCACTGCTGTCCTATCTACTGTCCTCTCTACTGTCCTCTCTACTGTCCTCTCTACTGTCCTCACTGCTGTCCTCTCTACTGTCCTCTCTACTGTCCTCTCTACTGTCCTCTCTACTGTCCTCACTGCTGTCCTCTCTACTGTCCTCTCTACTGTCCTCACTGCTGTCCTCTCTACTGTCCTCTCTACTGTCCTCTCTACTGTCCTCTCTACTGTCCTCACTGCTGTCCTCTCTACTGTCCTCACTGCTGTCCTATCTGCTGTCCTCACTGCTGTCACTGCTGTCCTCTCTACTGTCCTCTCTACTGTCATCTCTACTGTCCTCACTGCTGTCCTCTGTACTGTCCTCTCTACTGTCCTCTCTACTGTCCTCACTGCTCTCCTCTCTACTGTCCTCACTGCTGTCCTCTCTGCTGTCCTCTACTGTCCTGTCTACTGTCCTCTCTACTGTCCTCACTACTGTCCTCACTGCTGTCCTCACTACTGTCCTCTCTGCTGTCCTCTCTGCTGTCCTCTACTGTCCTCTCTGCTGTCCTCTCTGCTGTCCTCTCTGCTGTCCTCTACTGTCCTCTCTACTGTCCTCTCTACTGTCCTCTCTACTGTCCTCACTACTGTCCTCTCTGCTGTCCTCTCTGCTGTCCTCACTGCTGTCCTCTCTACTGTCCTCTCTACTGTCCTCTCTGCTGTCCTCTCTGCTGTCCTCACTAATGTCCTCACTGCTGTCCTCTCTACTGTCCTCTCTACTGTCCTCACTGCTGTCCTCTCTACTGTCCTCTCTACTGTCCTCTCTACTGTCCTCTCTACTGTCCTCACTGCTGTCCTCACTGATGTCCTCTCTACTGTCCTCTCTACTGTCCTCACTGCTGTCCTCACTGCTGTCCTCTCTACTGTCCTCTCTACTGTCCTCACTGCTGTCCTCTCTACTGTCCTCTCTACTGTCCTCTCTACTGTCCTCACTGCTGTCCTCTCTACTGTCCTCTCTACTGTCCTCACTACTGTCCTCACTGCTATCCTCACTGCTGTCCTCACTGCTGTCCTCTCTACTGTCCTCACTACTGTCCTCACTGCTGTCCTCACTGCTGTCCTCTCTACTGTCCTCTCTACTGTCCTCACTACTGTCCTCTCTACTGTCCTCACTGCTGTCCTCTCTACTGTCCTCACTGCTGTCCTCTCTACTGTCCTCACTACTGTCCTCTCTGCTGTCCTCACTACTGTCCTCACTGCTGTCCTCACTACTGTCCTCACTACTGTCCTCACTGCTGTCCTCACTGCTGTCCTCTCTACTGTCCTCACTGCTGTCCTCTCTACTGTCCTCACTACTGTCCTCTCTGCTGTCCTCTCTACTGTCCTCTCTACTGTCCTCTCTACTGTCCTCACTACTGTCCTCTCTACTGTCCTCACTACTGTCCTCTCTACTGTCCTCACTACTGTCCTCTCTACTGTCCCCACTACTGTCCTCTCTACTGTCCTCACTACTGTCCTCTCTACTGTCCTCACTGCTGTCCTCTCTACTGTCCTCTCTACTGTCCTCACTACTGTCCTCTCTACTGTCCTCACTGCTGTCCTCACTGCTGTCCTCTCTACTGTCCTCACTGCTGTCCTCACTGCTGTCCTCTCTACTGTCCTCACTACTGTCCTCTCTACTGTCCTCTCTACTGTCCTCTCTACTGTCCTCACTGCTGTCCTCTCTACTGTCCTCACTGCTGTCACTTCTGTCCTCACTGCTGTCCTCTCTACTGTCCTCTCTACTGTCCTCTCTACTGTCCTCTCTACTGTCCTCACTGCTGTCCTCTCTACTGTCCTCTCTACTGTCCTCTCTACTGTCCTCACTGCTGTCCTCTCTACTGTCCTCTCTACAGTCCTCTCTACTGTCCTCTCTACTGTCCTCACTGCTGTCCTCTCTATTGTCCTCTCTACTGTCCTCACTGCTGTCCTCTCTACTGTCCTCTCTACAGTCCTCACTGCTGTCCTCTCTACTGTCCTCTCTACTGTCCTCTCTACTGTCCTCTCTACTGTCCTCACTGCTGTCCTCTCTACTGTCCTCACTACTGTCCTCACTACTGTCCTCTCTACTGTCCTCTCTACTGTCCTCTCTACTGTCCTCACTGCTGTCCTCTCTACTGTCCTCTCTACTGTCCTCTCTACTGTCCTCTCTACTGTCCTCTCTACTGTCATCTCTACTGTCCTCACTGCTGTCACTGCTGTCCTCTCTACTGTCCTCTCTACTGTCCTCTCTACTGTCCTCACTGCTCTCCTCTCGACTGTCCTCACTGCTGTCCTCTCTGCTGTCCTCTACTGTCCTCTCTACTGTCCTCTCTACTGTCCTCACTACTGTCCTCACTGCTGTCCTCACTACTGTCCTCTCTGCTGTCCTCTCTGCTGTCCTCTACTGTCCTCTCTACTGTCCTCTCTGCTGTCCTCTCTGCTGTCCTCTACTGTCCTCTCTACTGTCCTCTCTACTGTCCTCTCTACTGTCCTCACTACTGTCCTCTCTGATGTCCTCTCTGCTGTCCTCTACTGTCCTCTCTACTGTCCTCTCTGCTGTCCTCTCTACTGTCCTCTCTGCTGTCCTCTCTACTGTCCTCACGACTGTCCTCACTGCTGTCCTCTCTACTGTCCTCTCTACTGTCCTCTCTGCTGTCCTCTCTACTGTCCTCACGACTGTCCTCACTGCTGTCCTCACTGCTGTCCTCTCTACTGTCCTCACTGCTGTCCTCTCTACTGTCCTCTCTACTGTCCTCTCTACTGTCCTCACTGCTGTCCTCACTGCTGTCCTCACTGCTGTCCTCACTGCTGTCCTCTCTACTGTCCTCTCTACTGTCCTCTCTACTGTCCTCTCTACTGTCCTCACTGCTGTCCTCACTGCTGTCCTCACTGCTGTCCTCACTGCTGTCCTCTCTACTGTCATCTCTACTGTCCTCTCTACTGTCCTCACTGCTGTCCTCTCTACTGTCCTCACTGCTGTCCTCTCTACTGTCCTCACTACTGTCCTCTCTACTGTCCTCACTGCTCTCCTCTCTACTGTCTTCTCTACTGTCCTCTCTACTGTCCTCTCTACTGTCCTCTCTACTGTCCTCTCTACTGTCCTCACTGCTGTCCTCTCTACTGTCCTCACTGCTGTCCTCTCTACTGTCCTCTACTGTCCTCACTGCTGTCCTCTCTACTGTCATCTCTACTGTCCTCACTGCTGTCCTCTCTACTGTCCTCTCTACTGTCATCTCTACTGTCCTCACTGCTGTCCTCTCTACTGTCCTCTCTACTGTCCTCACTGCTGTCCTCTCTACTGTCCTCTCTACAGTTCTCTCTACTGTCCTCTTTACTGTCCTCACTGCTGTCCTCTCTATTGTCCTCTCTACTGTCCTCACTGCTGTCCTCTCTACTGTCCTCTCTACAGTCCTCTCTGCTGTCCTCACTGCTGTCCTCACTGCTGTCCTCACTACTGTCCTCACTGCTGTCCTCACTACTGTCCTCACTACTGTCCTCTCTACTGTCCTCACTGCTGTCCTCTCTACTGTCCTCTCTACTGTCTTCACTACTGTCACTGCTGTCCTCACTGCTGTCCTCACTGCTGTCCTCTCTACTGTCCTCTCTACTGTCCTCTCTACTGTCCTCTCTACTGTCCTCACTGCTGTCCTCACTACTGTCCTCTCTACTGTCTTCACTGCTGTCCTCACTGCTGTCCTCTCTACTGTCCTCTCTACTGTCCTCTCTACTGTCTTCACTACTGTCACTGCTGTCCTCACTACTGTCCTCTCTACTGTCCTCTCTACTGTCCTCTCTACTGTCCTCACTGCTGTCCTCACTGCTGTCCTCTCTGCTGTCCTCACTGCTGTCCTCTCTACTGTCCTCTCTACTGTCCTCACTGCTGTCCTCTCTACTGTCCTCACTACTGTCCTCTCTACTGTCCTCACTGCTCTCCTCTCTACTGTCTTCTCTACTGTCCTCTCTACTGTCCTCTCTACTGTCCTCTCTACTGTCCTCTCTACTGTCCTCACTGCTGTCCTCTCTACTGTCCTCACTGCTGTCCTCTCTACTGTCCTCTACTGTCCTCACTGCTGTCCTCTCTACTGTCATCTCTACTGTCCTCACTACTGTCCTCACTGCTGTCCTCTCTACTGTCCTCTCTACTGTCCTCACTACTGTCCTCTCTACTGTCCTCACTACTGTCCTCACTGCTGTCCTCACTACTGTCCTCACTGCTGTCCTCTCTACTGTCCTCTCTACTGTCCTCTCTGCTGTCCTCACTACTCTCCTCACTGCTGTCCTCACTACTGTCCTCACTGCTGTCCTCACTACTGTCCTCACTGCTGTCCTCACTACTGACCTCTCTGCTGTCCTCACTGCTGTCCTCACTACTGTCCTCACTGCTGTCCTCTCTACTGTCCTCTCTACTGTCCTCTCTGCTGTCCTCACTACTGTCCTCACTGCTGTCCTCACTGCTGTCCTCACTGCTGTCCTCACTACTGTCCTCACTACTGTCCTCTCTACTGTCCTCACTGCTGTCCTCTCTACTGTCCTCTCTACTGTCCTCACTGCTGTCCTCTCTACTGTCCTCACTACTGTCCTCACTGCTGTCCTCTCTACTCTCCTCTCTGCTGTCCTCACTGCTGTCCTCACTGCTGTCCTCACTACTGTCCTCACTGCTGTCCTCACTACTGTCCTCACTACTGTCCTCTCTACTGTCCTCACTGCTGTCCTCTCTACTGTCCTCACTGCTGTCCTCACTGCTGTCCTCACTACTGTCCTCTCTACTGTCCTCTCTACTGTCACTACTGTCCTCTCTACTGTCCTCTCTACTGTCCTCTCTACTGTCTTCACTGCTGTCCTCACTGCTGTCCTCTCTACTGTCATCACTGCTGTCCTCACTGCTGTCCTCTCTACTGTCCTTTCTACTGTCCTCTCTACTGTCCTCACTGCTGTCACTACTGTCCTCTCTACTGTCCTCTCTACTGTCTTCACTGCTGTCCTCTCTACTGTCCTCACTACTGTCCTCTCTACTGTTCTCACTGCTGTCACTACTGTCCTCTCTACTGTCTTCACTGCTGTCCTCTCTACTGTCCTCTCTACTGTCCTCTCTACTGTCCTCACTACTGTCCTCTCTACTGTCCTCTCTACTGTCCTCTCTACTGTCCTCTCTACTGTCCTCTCTACTGTCTTCACTGCTGTCCTCACTGCTGTCCTCTCTACTGTCCTCTCTACTGTCCTCTCTACTGTCCTCACTACTGTCCTCTCTACTGTCTTCACTACTGTCACTGCTGTCCTCACTGCTGTCCTCACTGCTGTCCTCTCTACTGTCCTCTCTACTGTCCTCTCTACTGTCCTCTCTACTGTCCTCACTGCTGTCCTCACTACTGTCCTCTCTACTGTCTTCACTGCTGTCCTCACTGCTGTCCTCTCTACTGTCCTCTCTACTGTCCTCTCTACTGTCTTCACTACTGTCACTGCTGTCCTCACTGCTGTCCTCTCTACTGTCCTCTCTGCTGTCCTATCTGCTGTCCTCTACTGTCCTCTCTGCTGTCCTCTCTGCTGTCCTCTCTGCTGTCCTCTACTGTCCTCTCTACTGTCCTCTCTACTGTCCTCTCTACTGTCCTCACTACTGTCCTCACTGCTGTCCTCACTACTGTCCTCTCTACTGTCCTCTCTGCTGTCCTCTCTACTGTCCTCACGACTGTCCTCACTGATGTCCTCTCTGCTGTCCTCACTGCTGTCCTCTCTACTGTCCTCTCTACTGTCCTCTCTGCTGTCCTCTCTGCTGTCCTCACTGCTGTCCTCTCTACTGTCCTCTCTACTGTCATCTCTGCTGTCCTCTCTACTGTCCTCACAACTGTCCCCACTGCTGTCCTCTCTACTGTCCTCTCTACTGTCCTCTCTGCTGTCCTCTCTACTGTCCTCACGACTGTCCTCACTGCTGTCCTCACTGCTGTCCTCACTGCTGTCCTCTCTACTGTCCTCTCTACTGTCCTCTCTACTGTCCTCACTGCTGTCCTCTCTACTGTCCTCACTGCTGTCCTCTCTACTGTCCTCTCTACTGTCCTCTCTACTGTCCTCACTGCTGTCCTCACTGCTGTCCTCACTGCTGTCCTCACTGCTGTCCTCTCTACTGTCCTCTCTACTGTCCTCTCTACTGTCCTCACTGCTGTCCTCTCTACTGTCCTCACTGCTGTCCTCTCTACTGTCCTCACTGCTGTCCTCACTGCTGTCCTCTCTACTGTCCTCTCTACTGTCCTCTCTACTGTCCTCACTGCTGTCCTCTCTACTGTCCTCACTACTGTCCTCTCTACTGTCCTCACTGCTCTCCTCTCTACTGTCCTCTCTACTGTCCTCTCTACTGTCCTCTCTACTGTCCTCTCTACTGTCCTCACTGCTGTCCTCTCTGCTGTCCTCTCTGCTGTCCTCTCTGCTGTCCTCTACTGTCCTCTCTACTGTCCTCTCTACTGTCCTCTCTACTGTCTTCACTACTGTCCTCACTGCTGTCCTCACTACTGTCCTCTCTGATGTCCTCTCTACTGTCCTCACTACTGTCCTCTCTACTGTCCTCTCTACTGTCCTCTCTACTGTCTTCACTGCTGTCCTCACTGCTGTCCTCTCTACTGTCCTCTCTACTGTCCTCTCTACTGTCCTCTCTACTGTCCTCACTACTGTCTTCACTACTGTCACTGCTGTCCTCACTGCTGTCCTCTCTACTGTCCTCTCTACTGTCCTCTCTACTGTCCTCACTACTGTCCTCTCTACTGTCCTCTCTACTGTCCTCTCTACTGTCCTCTCTACTGTCCTCTCTACTGTCCTCACTGCTGTCCTCACTACTGTCCTCTCTACTGTCTTCACTGCTGTCCTCACTGCTGTCCTCTCTACTGTCCTCTCTACTGTCCTCTCTACTGTCCTCACTACTGTCCTCTCTACTGTCTTCACTACTGTCACTGCTGTCCTCACTGCTGTCCTCTCTACTGTCCTCTCTACTGTCCTCTCCACTGTCCTCTCTACTGTCCTCACTACTGTCCTCACTGCTGTCCTCACTGCTGTCCTCATTACTGTCCTCACTGCTGTCCTCATTACTGTCCTCACTACTGTCCTCACTACTGTCCTCTCTACTGTCCTCTCTACTGTCCTCACTACTGTCCTCTCTGCTGTCCTCTCTACTGTCCTCACTGCTGTCCTCATTACTGTCCTCTCTACTGTCCTCACTGCTGTCCTCAGTACTGTCCTCACTACTGTCCTCACTACTGTCCTCTCTACTGTCCTCACTGCTGTCCTCATTACTGTCCTCACTACTGTCCTCACTACTGTCCTCTCTACTGTCCTCACTACTGTCCTCACTACTGTCCTCACTACTGTCCTCTCTACTGTCCTCACTGCTGTCCTCATTACTGTCCTCACTACTGTCCTCTCTACTGTCCTCTCTGCTGTCCTCTCTACTGTCCTCACTCCTGTCCTCACTACTGTCCTCACTACTGTCATCTCTACTGTCCTCACTGCTGTCCTCTCTACTGTCCTCTCTACTGTCCTCACTGCTGTCACTGCTGTCCTTTCTACTGTCCTCTCTACTGTCCTCACTACTGTCCTCTCTACTGTCCTCACTGCTGTCCTCTCTACTGTCCTCTCTACTGTCCTCACTGCTGTCCTCTCTACTGTCCTCACTGCTGTCCTTTCTACTGTCCTCTCTACTGTCCTCTCTACTGTCCTCACTACTGTCCTCTCTACTGTCCTCACTGCTGTCCTTTCTACTGTCCTCTCTACTGTCCTCACTGCTGTCCTCTCTACTGTCCTCACTGCTGTCCTCACTATTGTCCTCTCTACTGTCCTCACTGCTGTCACTACTGTCCTCACTGCTGTCCTCTCTACTGTCCTCACTGCTGTCCTCTCTACTGTCCTCTCTACTGTCCTCACTGCTGTCCTCACTGCTGTCACTACTGTCCTGTCTACTGTCCTCACTGCTGTCCTCTCTACTGTCCTCACTGCTGTCCTCACTATTGTCCTCTCTACTGTCCTCACTGCTGTCACTACTGTCCTCACTGCTGTCCTCTCTACTGTCCTCTCTACTGTCCTCTCTACTGTCCTCACTGCTGTCCTCACTGCTGTCCTCTCTACTGTCCTCTCTACTGTCCTCATTGCTGTCACTGCTGTCCTCACTGCTGTCCTCACTGCTGTCCTCACTACTGTCCTCTCTACTGTCCTCTCTACTGTCCTCTCTACTGTCCTCTCTACTGTCATCACTGCTGTCCTCTCTACTGTCCTCACTACTGTCCTCTCTACTGTCCTCTCTACTGTCCTCTCTACTGTCCTCACTACTGTCCTCTCTACTGTCCTCACTACTGTCCTCTCTACTGTCCTCTCTACTGTCCTCACTACTGTCCTCACTACTGTCCTCTCTACTGTCCTCTCTACTGTCCTCTCTACTGTCCTCTCTACTGTCCTCTCTACTGTCCTCTCTACTGTCCTCACTACTGTCCTCTCTACTGTCCTCACTACTGTCCTCACTACTGTCCTCACTACTGTCCTCTCTACTGTCCTCACTACTGTCCTCTCTACTGTCCTCTCTACTGTCCTCACTACTGTCATCTCTACTGTCCTCTCTACTGTCCTCTCTACTGTCCTCTCTACTGTCCTCTCTACTGTCCTCACTACTGTCATCATTGCTGTCACTGCTGTCCTCTCTACTGTCCTCGCTGCTGTCCTCGCTACTGTCCTCACTGCTGTCATCTCTACTGTCCTCTCTACTGTCCTAACTGCTGTCCTCTCTACTGTCCTCGCTGCTGTCCTCACTGCTGTCCTCTCTACTGTCCTCTCTACTGTCCTCACTGCTGTCCTCTCTATTGTCCTCTCTACTGTCCTCTCTACTGTCCTCTTTACTGTCCTCGCTGCTGTCCTCTCTACTGTCCTCTCTACTGTCCTCACTGCTGTCCTCTCTACTGTCCTCACTGCTGTCCCTTTCTACAGTCCTCACTGCTGTCCTCTCTACTGTCCTCGCTGCTGTCCTCTCTACTGTCCTCACTGCTGTCCTCTCTACTGTCCTCACTACTGTCCTCACTGCTGTCCTCACTGCTGTCCTCTCTACTGTCCTCTCTACTGTCCTCACTGCTGTCCTCTCTATTGTCCTCTCTACTGTCCTCTCTACTGTCCTCTCTACTGTCCTCGCTGCTGTCCTCTCTACTGTCCTCTCTACTGTCCTCACTGCTGTCCTCTCTACTGTCCTCACTGCTGTCCCTTTCTACTGTCCTCACTGCTGTCCTCACTGCTGTCCTCTCTACTGTCCTCGCTGCTGTCCTCTCTACTGTCCTCACTGCTGTCCTCTCTACTGTCCTCACTACTGTCCTCTCTACTGTCCTCTCTACTGTCCTCTCTACTGTCCTCACTGCTGAGCTCACTGCTGTCCTCTCTACTGTCATCACTGCTGTCCTCACTGCTGTCCTCTCTACTGTCCTTTCTACTGTCCTCTCTACTGTCCTCACTGCTGTCACTACTGTCCTCTCTACTGTCCTCTCTACTGTCCTCTCTACTGTCTTCACTGCTGTCCTCTCTACTGTCCTCACTACTGTCCTCTCTACTGTCCTCACTGCTGTCACTACTGTCCTCTCTACTGTCCTCGCTACTGTCCTCTCTACTGTCTTCACTGCTGTCCTCTCTACTGTCCTCACTACTGTCCTCTCTACTGTCCTCACTACTGTCACTACTGTCCTCTCTACTGTCCTCTCTACTGTCTTCACTGCTGTCCTCTCTACTGTCCTCACTACTGTCCTCTCTACTGTCTTCACTGCTGTCCTCTCTACTGTCCTCTCTACTGGCCTCACTACTGTCATCTCTACTGTCCTCTCTACTGTCCTCTCTACTGTCCTCTCTACTGTCTTCACTGCTGTCCTCACTGCTGTCCTCTCTACTGTCCTCTCTACTGTCCTCACTGCTGTCCTCTCTACTGTCCTCTCTACTGTCCTCTCTACTGTCTTCACTACTGTCACTGCTGTCCTCACTGCTGTCCTCTCTACTGTCCTCTCTACTGTCCTCACTGCTGTCCTCTCTACTGTCCTCTCTACTGTCCTCTCTACTGTCCTCTCTACTGTCCTCACTACTGTCCTCTATACTGTCCTCTCTACTGTCCTCACTACTGTCCTCTCTGCTGTCCTCTCTACTGTCCTCACTGCTGTCCACATTACTGTCCTCTCTACTGTCCTCACTGCTGTCCTCAGTACTGTCCTCACTACTGTCCTCACTACTGTCCTCTCTACTGTCCTCACTGCTGTCCTCATTACTGTCCTCACTACTGTCCTCACTACTGTCCTCTCTACTGTCCTCACTACTGTCCTCACTACTGTCCTCACTACTGTCCTCTCTACTGTCCTCACTGCTCTCCTCTCTACTGTCCTCACTGCTGTCCTCTCTGCTGTCCTCTACTGTCCTGTCTACTGTCCTCTCTACTGTCCTCACTACTGTCCTCACTGCTGTCCTCACTACTGTCCTCTCTGCTGTCCTCACTGCTGTCCTCATTACTGTCCTCACTGCTGTCCTCATTACTGTCCTCACTACTGTCCTCACTACTGTCCTCTCTACTGTCCTCTCTACTGTCCTCACTACTGTCCTCTCTGCTGTCCTCTCTACTGTCCTCACTGCTGTCCTCATTACTGTCCTCTCTACTGTCTTCACTACTGTCACTGCTGTCCTCACTGCTGTCCTCTCTACTGTCCTCTCTACTGTCCTCACTGCTGTCCTCTCTACTGTCCTCTCTACTGTCCTCTCTACTGTCCTCTCTACTGTCCTCACTACTGTCCTCTATACTGTCCTCTCTACTGTCCTCACTACTGTCCTCTCTGCTGTCCTCTCTACTGTCCTCACTGCTGTCCACATTACTGTCCTCTCTACTGTCCTCACTGCTGTCCTCAGTACTGTCCTCACTACTGTCCTCACTACTGTCCTCTCTACTGTCCTCACTGCTGTCCTCATTACTGTCCTCACTACTGTCCTCACTACTGTCCTCTCTACTGTCCTCACTACTGTCCTCACTACTGTCCTCACTACTGTCCTCTCTACTGTCCTCACTGCTCTCCTCTCTACTGTCCTCACTGCTGTCCTCTCTGCTGTCCTCTACTGTCCTGTCTACTGTCCTCTCTACTGTCCTCACTACTGTCCTCACTGCTGTCCTCACTACTGTCCTCTCTGCTGTCCTCACTGCTGTCCTCATTACTGTCCTCACTGCTGTCCTCATTACTGTCCTCACTACTGTCCTCACTACTGTCCTCTCTACTGTCCTCTCTACTGTCCTCACTACTGTCCTCTCTGCTGTCCTCTCTACTGTCCTCACTGCTGTCCTCATTACTGTCCTCTCTACTGTCCTCACTGCTGTCCTCAGTACTGTCCTCACTACTGTCCTCACTACTGTCCTCTCTACTGTCCTCACTGCTGTCCTCATTACTGTCCTCACTACTGTCCTCACTACTGTCCTCTCTACTGTCCTCACTACTGTCCTCACTACTGTCCTCACTACTGTCCTCTCTACTGTCCTCACTGCTGTCCTCATTACTGTCCTCACTACTGTCCTCTCTACTGTCCTCTCTGCTGTCCTCTCTACTGTCCTCACTCCTGTCCTCACTACTGTCCTCACTACTGTCATCTCTACTGTCCTCACTGCTGTCCTCTCTACTGTCCTCTCTACTGTCCTCACTGCTGTCACTGCTGTCCTTTCTACTGTCCTCTCTACTGTCCTCACTACTGTCCTCTCTACTGTCCTCACTGCTGTCCTCTCTACTGTCCTCTCTACTGTCCTCACTGCTGTCCTCTCTACTGTCCTCACTGCTGTCCTTTCTACTGTCCTCTCTACTGTCCTCTCTACTGTCCTCACTACTGTCCTCTCTACTGTCCTCACTGCTGTCCTTTCTACTGTCCTCTCTACTGTCCTCACTGCTGTCCTCTCTACTGTCCTCACTGCTGTCCTCACTATTGTCCTCTCTACTGTCCTCACTGCTGTCACTACTGTCCTCACTGCTGTCCTCTCTACTGTCCTCACTGCTGTCCTCTCTACTGTCCTCTCTACTGTCCTCACTGCTGTCCTCACTGCTGTCACTACTGTCCTGTCTACTGTCCTCACTGCTGTCCTCTCTACTGTCCTCACTGCTGTCCTCACTATTGTCCTCTCTACTGTCCTCACTGCTGTCACTACTGTCCTCACTGCTGTCCTCTCTACTGTCCTCTCTACTGTCCTCTCTACTGTCCTCACTGCTGTCCTCACTGCTGTCCTCTCTACTGTCCTCTCTACTGTCCTCATTGCTGTCACTGCTGTCCTCACTGCTGTCCTCACTGCTGTCCTCACTACTGTCCTCTCTACTGTCCTCTCTACTGTCCTCTCTACTGTCCTCTCTACTGTCATCACTGCTGTCCTCTCTACTGTCCTCACTACTGTCCTCTCTACTGTCCTCTCTACTGTCCTCTCTACTGTCCTCACTACTGTCCTCTCTACTGTCCTCACTACTGTCCTCTCTACTGTCCTCTCTACTGTCCTCACTACTGTCCTCACTACTGTCCTCTCTACTGTCCTCTCTACTGTCCTCTCTACTGTCCTCTCTACTGTCCTCTCTACTGTCCTCTCTACTGTCCTCACTACTGTCCTCTCTACTGTCCTCACTACTGTCCTCACTACTGTCCTCACTACTGTCCTCTCTACTGTCCTCACTACTGTCCTCTCTACTGTCCTCTCTACTGTCCTCACTACTGTCATCTCTACTGTCCTCTCTACTGTCCTCTCTACTGTCCTCTCTACTGTCCTCTCTACTGTCCTCACTACTGTCATCATTGCTGTCACTGCTGTCCTCTCTACTGTCCTCGCTGCTGTCCTCGCTACTGTCCTCACTGCTGTCATCTCTACTGTCCTCTCTACTGTCCTAACTGCTGTCCTCTCTACTGTCCTCGCTGCTGTCCTCACTGCTGTCCTCTCTACTGTCCTCTCTACTGTCCTCACTGCTGTCCTCTCTATTGTCCTCTCTACTGTCCTCTCTACTGTCCTCTTTACTGTCCTCGCTGCTGTCCTCTCTACTGTCCTCTCTACTGTCCTCACTGCTGTCCTCTCTACTGTCCTCACTGCTGTCCCTTTCTACAGTCCTCACTGCTGTCCTCACTGCTGTCCTCTCTACTGTCCTCGCTGCTGTCCTCTCTACTGTCCTCACTGCTGTCCTCTCTACTGTCCTCACTACTGTCCTCACTGCTGTCCTCACTGCTGTCCTCTCTACTGTCCTCTCTACTGTCCTCACTGCTGTCCTCTCTATTGTCCTCTCTACTGTCCTCTCTACTGTCCTCTCTACTGTCCTCGCTGCTGTCCTCTCTACTGTCCTCTCTACTGTCCTCACTGCTGTCCTCTCTACTGTCCTCACTGCTGTCCCTTTCTACTGTCCTCACTGCTGTCCTCACTGCTGTCCTCTCTACTGTCCTCGCTGCTGTCCTCTCTACTGTCCTCACTGCTGTCCTCTCTACTGTCCTCACTACTGTCCTCTCTACTGTCCTCTCTACTGTCCTCTCTACTGTCCTCACTGCTGAGCTCACTGCTGTCCTCTCTACTGTCATCACTGCTGTCCTCACTGCTGTCCTCTCTACTGTCCTTTCTACTGTCCTCTCTACTGTCCTCACTGCTGTCACTACTGTCCTCTCTACTGTCCTCTCTACTGTCCTCTCTACTGTCTTCACTGCTGTCCTCTCTACTGTCCTCACTACTGTCCTCTCTACTGTCCTCACTGCTGTCACTACTGTCCTCTCTACTGTCCTCGCTACTGTCCTCTCTACTGTCTTCACTGCTGTCCTCTCTACTGTCCTCACTACTGTCCTCTCTACTGTCCTCACTACTGTCACTACTGTCCTCTCTACTGTCCTCTCTACTGTCTTCACTGCTGTCCTCTCTACTGTCCTCACTACTGTCCTCTCTACTGTCTTCACTGCTGTCCTCTCTACTGTCCTCTCTACTGGCCTCACTACTGTCATCTCTACTGTCCTCTCTACTGTCCTCTCTACTGTCTTCACTGCTGTCCTCACTGCTGTCCTCTCTACTGTCCTCTCTACTGTCCTCACTGCTGTCCTCTCTACTGTCCTCTCTACTGTCCTCTCTACTGTCTTCACTACTGTCACTGCTGTCCTCACTGCTGTCCTCTCTACTGTCCTCTCTACTGTCCTCACTGCTGTCCTCTCTACTGTCCTCTCTACTGTCCTCTCTACTGTCCTCTCTACTGTCCTCACTACTGTCCTCTATACTGTCCTCTCTACTGTCCTCACTACTGTCCTCTCTGCTGTCCTCTCTACTGTCCTCACTGCTGTCCACATTACTGTCCTCTCTACTGTCCTCACTGCTGTCCTCAGTACTGTCCTCACTACTGTCCTCACTACTGTCCTCTCTACTGTCCTCACTGCTGTCCTCATTACTGTCCTCACTACTGTCCTCACTACTGTCCTCTCTACTGTCCTCACTACTGTCCTCACTACTGTCCTCACTACTGTCCTCTCTACTGTCCTCACTGCTCTCCTCTCTACTGTCCTCACTGCTGTCCTCTCTGCTGTCCTCTACTGTCCTGTCTACTGTCCTCTCTACTGTCCTCACTACTGTCCTCACTGCTGTCCTCACTACTGTCCTCTCTGCTGTCCTCTCTGCTGTCCTCTACTGTCCTCTCTGCTGTCCTCTCTGCTGTCCTCTCTACTGTCCTCTACTGTCCTCTCTACTGTCCTCTCTACTGTCCTCTCTACTGTCCTCACTACTGTCCTCTCTACTGTCCTCTCTGCTGTCCTCTCTGCTGTCCTCACTGCTGTCCTCTCTACTGTCCTCTCTACTGTCCTCTCTGCTGTCCTCTCTGCTGTCCTCACTAATGTCCTCACTGCTGTCCTCTCTACTGTCCTCTCTACTGTCCTCACTGCTGTCCTCTCTACTGTCCTCTCTACTGTCCTCTCTACTGTCCTCTCTACTGTCCTCACTGCTGTCCTCACTGATGTCCTCTCTACTGTCCTCTCTACTGTCCTCACTGCTGTCCTCACTGCTGTCCTCTCTACTGTCCTCTCTACTGTCCTCACTGCTGTCCTCTCTACTGTCCTCTCTACTGTCCTCTCTACTGTCCTCACTGCTGTCCTCTCTACTGTCCTCTCTACTGTCCTCACTACTGTCCTCACTGCTATCCTCACTGCTGTCCTCACTGCTGTCCTCTCTACTGTCCTCACTACTGTCCTCACTGCTGTCCTCACTGCTGTCCTCTCTACTGTCCTCTCTACTGTCCTCACTACTGTCCTCTCTACTGTCCTCACTGCTGTCCTCTCTACTGTCCTCACTACTGTCCTCTCTGCTGTCCTCACTACTGTCCTCACTGCTGTCCTCACTACTGTCCTCACTACTGTCCTCACTGCTGTCCTCACTGCTGTCCTCTCTACTGTCCTCACTGCTGTCCTCTCTACTGTCCTCACTACTGTCCTCTCTGCTGTCCTCTCTACTGTCCTCTCTACTGTCCTCTCTACTGTCCTCACTACTGTCCTCTCTACTGTCCTCACTACTGTCCTCTCTACTGTCCTCACTACTGTCCTCTCTACTGTCCCCACTACTGTCCTCTCTACTGTCCTCACTACTGTCCTCTCTACTGTCCTCACTGCTGTCCTCACTACTGTCCTCTCTACTGTCCTCACTGCTGTCCTCTCTACTGTCCTCTCTACTGTCCTCACTACTGTCCTCTCTACTGTCCTCACTGCTGTCCTCACTGCTGTCCTCTCTACTGTCCTCACTGCTGTCCTCACTGCTGTCCTCTCTACTGTCCTCACTACTGTCCTCTCTACTGTCCTCTCTACTGTCCTCACTGCTGTCCTCTCTACTGTCCTCACTGCTGTCACTGCTGTCCTCACTGCTGTCCTCTCTACTGTCCTCTCTACTGTCCTCTCTACTGTCCTCTCTACTGTCCTCTCTACTGTCCTCACTGCTGTCCTCTCTACTGTCCTCTCTACTGTCATCTCTACTGTCCTCACTGCTGTCCTCTCTACTGTCCTCTCTACTGTCCTCACTGCTGTCCTCTCTACTGTCCTCTCTACAGTCCTCTCTACTGTCCTCTCTACTGTCCTCACTGCTGTCCTCTCTATTGTCCTCTATACTGTCCTCACTGCTGTCCTCTCTACTGTCCTCTCTACAGTCCTCACTGCTGTCCTCTCTACTGTCCTCTCTACTGTCCTCTCTACTGTCCTCTCTACTGTCCTCACTGCTGTCCTCTCTACTGTCCTCACTACTGTCCTCACTACTGTCCTCTCTACTGTCCTCTCTACTGTCCTCTCTACTGTCCTCTCTACTGTCCTCACTGCTGTCCTCTCTACTGTCCTCTCTACTGTCCTCTCTACTGTCCTCTCTACTGTCATCTCTACTGTCATCTCTACTGTCCTCACTGCTGTCACTGCTGTCCTCTCTACTGTCCTCTCTACTGTCCTCTCTACTGTCCTCACTGCTCTCCTCTCTACTGTCCTCACTGCTGTCCTCTCTGCTGTCCTCTACTGTCCTCTCTACTGTCCTCTCTACTGTCCTCACTACTGTCCTCACTGCTGTCCTCACTACTGTCCTCTCTGCTGTCCTCTCTGCTGTCCTCTACTGTCCTCTCTACTGTCCTCTCTGCTGTCCTCTCTGCTGTCCTCTCTGCTGTCCTCTACTGTCCTCTCTACTGTCCTCTCTACTGTCCTCTCTACTGTCCTCACTACTGTCCTCTCTGATGTCATCTCTGCTGTCCTCTACTGTCCTCTCTACTGTCCTCTCTGCTGTCCTCTCTGCTGTCCTCACTGCTGTCCTCTCTACTGTCCTCTCTACTGTCCTCACTGCTGTCCTCACTGCTGTCCTCACTGCTGTCCTCACTGCTGTCCTCTCTACTGTCCTCTCTACTGTCCTCTCTACTGTCCTCTCTACTGTCCTCACTGCTGTCCTCACTGCTGTCCTCACTGCTGTCCTCACTGCTGTCCTCTCTACTGTCATCTCTACTGTCCTCTCTACTGTCCTCACTGCTGTCCTCTCTACTGTCCTCACTGCTGTCCTCTCTACTGTCCTCACTACTGTCCTCTCTACTGTCCTCACTGCTCTCCTCTCTACTGTCTTCTCTACTGTCCTCTCTACTGTCCTCTCTACTGTCCTCTCTACTGTCCTCTCTACTGTCCTCACTGCTGTCCTCTCTACTGTCCTCACTGCTGTCCTCTCTACTGTCCTCTACTGTCCTCACTGCTGTCCTCTCTACTGTCATCTCTACTGTCCTCACTGCTGTCCTCTCTACTGTCCTCTCTACTGTCATCTCTACTGTCCTCACTGCTGTCCTCTCTACTGTCCTCTCTACTGTCCTCACTGCTGTCCTCTCTACTGTCCTCTCTACAGTCCTCTCTACTGTCCTCTCTACTGTCCTCACTGCTGTCCTCTCTATTGTCCTCTCTACTGTCCTCACTGCTGTCCTCTCTACTGTCCTCTCTACAGTCCTCACTGCTGTCCTCTCTACTGTCCTCTCTACTGTCCTCTCTACTGTCCTCTCTACTGTCCTCACTGCTGTCCTCTCTACTGTCCTCACTACTGTCCTCACTACTGTCCTCTCTACTGTCCTCTCTACTGTCCTCTCTACTGTCCTCACTGCTGTCCTCTCTACTGTCCTCTCTACTGTCCTCTCTACTGTCCTCTCTACTGTCCTCTCTACTGTCATCTCTACTGTCCTCACTGCTGTCACTGCTGTCCTCTCTACTGTCCTCTCTACTGTCCTCTCTACTGTCCTCACTGCTCTCCTCTCTACTGTCCTCACTGCTGTCCTCTCTGCTGTCCTCTACTGTCCTCTCTACTGTCCTCACTACTGTCCTCACTGCTGTCCTCACTACTGTCCTCTCTGCTGTCCTCTCTGCTGTCCTCTACTGTCCTCTCTACTGTCCTCTCTGCTGTCCTCTCTGCTGTCCTCTCTGCTGTCCTCTACCGTCCTCTCTACTGTCCTCTCTACTGTCCTCTCTACTGTCCTCACTACTGTCCTCTCTGATGTCCTCTCTGCTGTCCTCTACTGTCCTCTCTACTGTCCTCTCTGCTGTCCTCTCTGCTGTCCTCACTGCTGTCCTCTCTACTGTCCTCTCTACTGTCCTCTCTACTGTCATCTCTACTGTCCTCACTGCTGTCCTCTCTACTGTCCTCTCTACTGTCATCTCTACTGTCCTCACTGCTGTCCTCTCTACTGTCCTCTCTACTGTCCTCACTGCTGTCCTCTCTACTGTCCTCTCTACAGTCCTCTCTACTGTCCTCTCTACTGTCCTCACTGCTGTCCTCTCTATTGTCCTCTCTACTGTCCTCACTGCTGTTCTCTCTACTGTCCTCTCTACAGTCCTCACTGCTGTCCTCTCTACTGTCCTCTCTACTGTCCTCTCTACTGTCCTCTCTACTGTCCTCACTGCTGTCCTCTCTACTGTCCTCACTACTGTCCTCACTACTGTCCTCTCTACTGTCCTCTCTACTGTCCTCTCTACTGTCCTCACTGCTGTCCTCTCTACTGTCCTCTCTACTGTCCTCTCTACTGTCCTCTCTACTGTCATCTCTACTGTCCTCACTGCTGTCACTGCTGTCCTCTCTACTGTCCTCTCTACTGTCCTCTCTACTGTCCTCACTGCTCTCCTCTCTACTGTCCTCACTGCTGTCCTCTCTGCTGTCCTCTACTGTCCTCTCTACTGTCCTCTCTACTGTCCTCACTACTGTCCTCACTGCTGTCCTCACTACTGTCCTCTCTGCTGTCCTCTCTGCTGTCCTCTACTGTCCTCTCTACTGTCATCACTGCTGTCCTCTATACTGTCCTCACTACTGTCCTCTCTACTGTCCTCTCTACTGTCCTCTCTACTGTCCTCTCTACTGTCCTCACTACTGTCCTCTCTACTGTCCTCACTACTGTCCTCTCTACTGTCCTCTCTACTGTCCTCACTACTGTCCTCACTACTGTCCTCTCTACTGTCCTCTCTACTGTCCTCTCTACTGTCCTCTCTACTGTCCTCTCTACTGTCCTCACTACTGTCCTCTCTACTGTCCTCTCTACTGTCATCACTGCTGTCCTCTCTACTGTCCTCACTACTGTCCTCTCTACTGTCCTCTCTACTGTCCTCACTACTGTCCTCACTACTGTCCTCTCTACTGTCCTCTCTACTGTCCTCTCTACTGTCCTCTCTACTGTCCTCTCTACTGTCCTCACTACTGTCATCATTGCTGTCACTGCTGTCCTCTCTGCTGTCCTCACTGATGTCCTCACTGCTGTCCTCTCTACTGTCCTCGCTGCTGTCCTCGCTACTGTCCTCACTGCTGTCATCTCTACTGTCCTCTCTACTGTCCTAACTGCTGTCCTCTCTACTGTCCTCGCTGCTGTCCTCACTGCTGTCCTCTCTACTGTCCTCTCTACTGTCCTCACTGCTGTCCTCTCTATTGTCCTCTCTACTGTCCTCTCTACTGTCCTCTCTACTGTCCTCGCTGCTGTCCTCTCTACTGTCCTCTCTACTGTCCTCACTGCTGTCCTCTCTACTGTCCTCACTGCTGTCCCTTTCTACTGTCCTCACTGCTGTCCTCACTGCTGTCCTCTCTACTGTCCTCGCTGCTGTCCTCTCTACTGTCCTCACTGCTGTCCTCTCTACTGTCCTCACTACTGTCCTCACTGCTGTCCTCACTGCTGTCCTCTCTACTGTCCTCTCTACTGTCCTCACTGCTGTCCTCTCTATTGTCCTCTCTACTGTCCTCTCTACTGTCCTCTCTACTGTCCTCGCTGCTGTCCTCTCTACTGTCCTCTCTACTGTCCTCACTGCTGTCCTCTCTACTGTCCTCACTGCTGTCCCTTTCTACTGTCCTCACTGCTGTCCTCACTGCTGTCCTCTCTACTGTCCTCGCTGCTGTCCTCTCTACTGTCCTCACTGCTGTCCTCTCTACTGTCCTCACTACTGTCCTCTCTACTGTCCTCTCTACTGTCCTCTCTACTGTCCTCACTGCTGTCCTCACTGCTGTCCTCTCTACTGTCATCACTGCTGTCCTCACTGCTGTCCTCTCTACTGTCCTTTCTACTGTCCTCTCTACTGTCCTCACTGCTGTCACTACTGTCCTCTCTACTGTCCTCTCTACTGTATTCACTGCTGTCCTCTCTACTGTCCTCACTACTGTCCTCTCTACTGTCCTCACTGCTGTCACTACTGTCCTCTCTACTGTCCTCTCTACTGTCCTCTCTACTGTCTTCACTGCTGTCCTCTCTACTGTCCTCACTACTGTCCTCTCTACTGTCCTCACTACTGTCACTACTGTCCTCTCTACTGTCCTCTCTACTGTCCTCTCTACTGTCTTCACTGCTGTCCTCTCTACTGTCCTCACTACTGTCCTCTCTACTGTCTTCACTGCTGTCCTCTCTACTGTCCTCTCTACTGTCCTCTCTACTGTCCTCACTACTGTCCTCTCTACTGTCCTCTCTACTGTCCTCTCTACTGTCCTCTCTACTGTCCTCTCTACTGTCTTCACTGCTGTCCTCACTGCTGTCCTCTCTACTGTCCTCTCTACTGTCCTCACTGCTGTCCTCTCTACTGTCCTCTCTACTGTCCTCTCTACTGTCTTCACTACTGTCACTGCTGTCCTCACTGCTGTCCTCTCTACTGTCCTCTCTACTGTCCTCTCTACTGTCCTCACTGCTGTCCTCTCTACTGTCCTCTCTACTGTCCTCTCTACTGTCCTCTCTACTGTCCTCACTACTGTCCTCTATATTGTCCTCTCTACTGTCCTCTCTACTGTCCTCTCTACTGTCCTCTCTACTGTCCTCACTGCTGTCCTCACTACTGTCCTCTCTACTGTCTTCACTGCTGTCATCACTGCTGTCCTCTCTACTGTCCTCTCTACTGTCCTCACTACTGTCCTCTCTACTGTCTTCACTACTGTCACTGCTGTCCTCACTGCTGTCCTCTCTACTGTCCTCTCTACTGTCCTCTCTACTGTCCTCTCTGCTGTCCTCACTGCTGTCCTCACTGCTGTCCTCACTGCTGTCCTCACTACTGTCCTCTCTACTGTCCTCACTACTGTCCTCACTGCTGTCCTCACTGCTGTCCTCACTGCTGTCCTCTCTACTGTCCTCTCTACTGTCCTCACTACTGTCCTCACTGCTGTCCTCACTGCTGTCCTCATTACTGTCCTCACTGCTGTCCTCATTACTGTCCTCACTACTGTCCTCTCTACTGTCCTCTCTACTGTCCTCTCTACTGTCCTCTCTACTGTCCTCACTGCTGTCCTCATTACTGTCCTCACTGCTGTCCTCATTACTGTCCTCACTACTGTCCTCACTACTGTCCTCTCTACTGTCCTCTCTACTGTCCTCTCTACTGTCCTCTCTACTGTCCTCACTGCTGTCCTCTCTACTGTCCTCACTACTGTCCTCTCTGCTGTCCTCTCTACTGTCCTCACTGCTGTCCTCATTACTGTCCTCACTACTGTCCTCTCTACTGTCCTCACTGCTGTCCTCATTACTGTCCTCACTGCTGTCCTCTCTACTGTCCTCACTGCTGTCCTCAGTACTGTCCTCACTACTGTCCTCACTACTGTCCTCTCTACTGTCCTCACTGCTGTCCTCATTACTGTCCTCACTACTGTCCTCACTACTGTCCTCTCTACTGTCCTCACTACTGTCCTCACTACTGTCCTCTCTACTGTCCTCACTGCTGTCCTCATTACTGTCCTCACTACTGTCCTCACTACTGTCCTCTCTACTGTCCTCACTACTGTCCTCACTACTGTCCTCTCTACTGTCCTCACTGCTGTCCTCATTACTGTCCTCACTACTGTCCTCTCTACTGTCCTCTCTGCTGTCCTCTCTACTGTCCTCTCTACTGTCCTCACTGCTGTCCTCATTACTGTCCTCACTACTGTCCTCTCTACTGTCCTCACTGCTGTCCTCATTACTGTCCTCACTACTGTCCTCTCTACTGTCCTCTCTGCTGTCCTCTCTACTGTCCTCACTGCTGTCCTCACTACTGTCCTCACTACTGTCCTCTCTACTGTGGTATAATATGTCCTCATGTAAATACACCCCCCCCCCCTCTCTGTGGAATAAGACATTCCTCTCCCCAAACCTGTACCCCCCCCCCAATTGACCTATCAAATGGGACCACACACCCCCCTTGTTGAACTATAAAGGGCTCCTCCCGACCACAATCAAGGCTTCTTACCTGGGTCATTTCAGCTGATCACCTGGGGGAAGCCCTCAGCCATTCTCTCTATGTACTATGTATATTTCTATCTGTTTGGTTAATAAACCTTTGTTATTATCCAAACCTTGGTTGACTGAGAACATTCTTCATCAGGATATCTACAAATATCCCACACTACTGTCCTCACTACTGTCACTACTGTCCTCTCTACTGTCATCTCTACTGTCCTCACTACTGTCCTCACTGCTGTCACTGCTGTCCTTTCTACTGTCCTCTCTACTGTCCTCACCACTGTCCTCTCTACTGTCCTCACTGCTGTCCTCTCTACTGTCCTCTCTACTGTCCTCACTGCTGTCCTCTCTACTGTCCTCTCTACTGTCCTCACTGCTGTCACTGCTGTCCTTTCTACTGTCCTCTCTACTGTCCTCACTACTGTCCTCTCTACTGTCCTCACTGCTGTCCTCTCTACTGTCCTCTCTACTGTCCTCACTGCTGTCCTCTCTACTGTCCTCACTGCTGTCCTTTCTACTGTCCTCTCTACTGTCCTCTCTACTGTCCTCACTACTGTCCTCTCTACTGTCCTCACTGCTGTCCTTTCTACTGTCCTCACTGCTGTCCTCTCTACTGTCCTCACTGCTGTCCTCACTATTGTCCTCTCTACTGTCCTCACTGCTGTCACTACTGTCCTCACTGCTGTCCTCTCTACTGTCCTCACTGCTGTCCTCTCTACTGTCCTCTCTACTGTCCTCACTGCTGTCCCTACTGCTGTCACTACTGTCCTCTCTACTGTCCTCACTGCTGTCCTCTCTACTGTCCTCACTGCTGTCCTCACTATTGTCCTCTCTACTGTCCTCACTGCTGTCACTACTGTCCTCACTGCTGTCCTCTCTACTGTCCTCTCTACTGTCATCACTGCTGTCCTCTCTACTGTCCTCTCTACTGTCCTCACTGCTGTCCTCACTACTGTCCTCTCTACTGTCCTCTCTACTGTCCTCTCTACTGTCCTCTCTACTGTCCTCATTGCTGTCACTGCTGTCCTCACTGCTGTCCTCACTGCTGTCCTCACTACTGTCCTCTCTACTGTCCTCTCTACTGTCCTCTCTACTGTCCTCTCTACTGTCATCACTGCTGTCCTCTCTACTGTCCTCTCTACTGTCCTCACTACTGTCCTCTCTACTGTCCTCTCTACTGTCCTCTCTACTGTCCTCTCTACTGTCCTCACTACTGTCCTCTCTACTGTCCTCACTACTGTCCTCTCTACTGTCCTCACTACTGTCCTCTCTACTGTCCTCTCTACTGTCCTCACTACTGTCCTCACTACTGTCCTCTCTACTGTCCTCTCTACTGTCCTCTCTACTGTCCTCACTACTGTCCTCATTGCTGTCACTGCTGTCCTCTCTGCTGTCCTCACTGCTGTCCTCTCTACTGTCCTTGCTGCTGTCCTCGCTACTGTCCTCACTGCTGTCCTCTCTACTGTCCTCACTGCTGTCCTCTCTACTGTTTTCGCTGCTGTCCTCACTGCTGTCCTCTCTACTGTCCTCTCTACTGTCCTCACTGCTGTCCTCTCTATTGTCCTCTCTACTGTCCTCTCTACTGTCCTCTCTACTGTCCTCGCTGCTGTCCTCTCTACTGTCCTCTCTACTGTCCTCACTGCTGTCCTCTCTACTGTCCTCACTGCTGTCCCTTTCTACTGTCCTCACTGCTGTCCTCACTGCTGTCCTCTCTACTGTCCTCTCTACTGTCCTCGCTGCTGTCCTCTCTACTGTCCTTACTGCTGTCCTCTCTACTGTCCTCGCTGCTGTCCTCTCTACTGTCCTCTCTACTGTCCTCACTGCTGTCCTCTCTACTGTCCTCACTGCTGTCATCACTGCTGTCACTGCTGTCATCACTGCTGTCCTCACTGCTGTACTCACTGCTGTCCTCTCTACTGTCCTCTCTACTGTCCTCACTACTGTCCTCTCTACTGTCCTCACTGCTGTCACTGCTGTCCTCACTACTGTCCTCTCTACTGTCCTCACTGCTGTCCTCACTGCTGTCCTTACTGCTGTCCTCTCTACTGTCCTCACTGCTGTCCTCACTACTGTCCTCACTACTGTCCTCACTGCTGTCCTCACTGCTGTCCTCACTACTGTCCTCACTGCTGTCCTTACTGCTGTCCTCTCTACTGTCCTCTCTACTGTCCTCACTACTGTCCTCACTGCTGTCCTCACTGCTGTCCTCACTACTGTTCTCACTGCTGTCCTCACTGCTGTCCTCTCTACTGTCCTCTCTACTGTCCTCTCTACTGTCCTCACTGCTGTCACTGCTGTCCTCTCTACTGTCCTCTCTACTGTCCTCACTACTGTCCTCTCTACTGTCCTCACTGCTGTCCTCACTGCTGTCCTCTCTACTGTCCTCACTGCTGTCCTCGCTGCTGTCCTCACTACTGTCCTCTCTACTGTCCTCTCTACTGTCCTCACTGCTGTCCTCACTGCTGTCCTCACTGCTGTCCTCTCTACTGTCCTCTCTACTGTCCTCTCTACTGTCCTCTCTACTGTCCTCTCTACTGTCCTCTCTACTGTCCTCACTGCTGTCCTCTCTACTGTCCTCACTGCTGTCACTGCTGTCACTACTGTCCTCTCTACTGTCCTCACTGCTGTCCTCACTGCTGTCACTACTGTCCTCTCTACCGTCCTCACTACTGTCCTCACTACTGTCCTCACTGCTGTCCTCACTACTGTCCTCACTGCTGTCCTCACTACTGTCCTCTCTACTGTCCTCTCTACTGTCCTCACTACTGTCCTCTCTACTGTCCTCACTGCTGTCCTCACTGCTGTCCTCGCTGCTGTCCTCTCTACTGTCCTCTCTACTGTCCTCACTGCTGTCCTCACTGCTGTCACTACTGTCCTCTCTACCGTCCTCACTGCTGTCCTCACTACTGTCCTCACTACTGTCCTCTCTACTGTCCTCACTACTGTCCTCACTGCTGTCCTCACTGCTGTCCTCTCTACTGTCCTCTCTACTGTCCTCTCTACTGTCCTCACTGCTGTCCTCTCTACTGTCCTCTCTACTGTCCTCTCTACTGTCCTCTCTACTGTCCTCACTGCTGTCCTCTCTACTGTCCTCACTGCTGTCACTGCTGTCACTACTGTCCTCTCTACTGTCCTCACTGCTGTCCTCACTGCTGTCACTACTGTCCTCACTACTGTCCTCACTGCTGTCCTCACTACTGTCCTCACTGCTGTCCTCACTACTGTCCTCACTGCTGTCCTCACTACTGTCCTCACTACTGTCCTCTCTACTCAGCCCATTACTGTACACCCTGCTCACACATGACTGTTCCCCCTCCTACCCCTCCAATTACATCATCAAGTTCGCAGACGATACCACAGTTGTGGGTCTCATAACAAACAACAATGAGTCTGCCTACAGGAGGGAGGTGGAGGACCTTACAGCCTGGTGTGACAATAACAACCTGGCGCTCAATATAAAGAAAACAAGAGAGATCATAGTGGATTTTAGAAGATCAAGGCCTGACCACTCCCCTCTGCTCATCAACAACGAGGTAGTGGAGAGGGTCACTGAGTTCAAGTTCCTGGGTCTCAGTGTGAGTGAGACCCTGTCTTGGAGCACCAACACCGCCTCAGTGATCGGGAAAGCCCAGCAACGCCTATACTATCTAAGGAAGCTGAAGCAGGCTGGCCTGCCACGAAATCTCCTTGTCAACTTTTACCATTGTGCGGTTGAGAGTGTGCTGACCTACGGTGTGTCTGTGTGGTTCTCCAGCTGCACAAAGGCAGAGCAAGAGGCTCTACAGAGGGTGGTGAAGGCGGCAGGCAGGATCGTCGGGACTCCTCTACCAAACATCACCTCCGTCTTCACCTCCCGCTGCCTCCACCGCTCCAAATGTATCATCAAGGACCAGTCTCACCCAGCACATCACCTCTTTCAGCTCCTTCCCTCAGGGAGGAGATACCGGTCCATACATGGCTAGAGTACAAGATTTAAGAACATCTTTTTCCCCCAAGCAGTCAGACTGTCACTGCTGTCCTCTCTACTGTCCTCACTGCTGTCACTGCTGTCCTCTCTACTATCCTCTCTACTGTCCTCACTGCTGTCACTGCTGTCCTCTCTACTGTCCTCTCTACTGTCCTCACTGCTGTCCTCACTACTGTCCTATCTACTGTTGTAGTAACTTCCTAGCTTAATCTTCGTACTCTGCGCTGTGTTTAAACCTTAAAAAGCTCTTTGAAGTACTACTTAGCTACAAATGCAGATAACCATGTATGTGATGGTTTTCTGCTCGTACACCTTCAGAGAACACGGCGCGGCGGTTGAAGAAATCGAGTTCTGAGCAGTTTGAAAAGGAATCCGTGTTTAATAAAAAGGATTTCAATCAATACAAATCAAAGATTTGAAAGAACAATTGCAATAAAACCTGATGGAAGACCTCACTATGCCGAGGTTCACCAGACTTTAGGCTAAATATTCAATATCTATGGACATGTCTCGTCTCGGCTTCTTCAGATGGTAGGTTTTTGCGGCCGTCTCTCTGCTGTAAGTGGTTTCCTCAGTCTGTTGTGGAGAAAAAGGGTGTGTGTTCTTTGTCGCTTCCTGGGTCTCTGTTCGGGTCTGTTGTTGTGCCTCTACTAGCACGGAGTCTGCTAATATCAAATTTAGGCTCCGCCTCTAATGTTACGGCAAGCGGGCGTTTTCCAACCTCTCCTCGAGTGTTCCTATTGGAGGACACGTACTCTCAACTCTCATTGGCTAACTCCTTATCGTGACGTTTTACATCGAATTGCGTCACGATGTGGTTTCAAATGGTCTTTTCTTTTGATCTTACATCTTTTGTTTTCAGCAGAGACAAACTGGCATCTTCCCATGGCAGTTTCTTTGTTGGAACAGATGGCCTAGGGCCCTGGGTTGTAAAATCACCCATGTTATTGACTTTCCCAGGAAGGATCAAACGAGACACTATCTCTTACTCAATAAGCGTCTGCTTGTTTCAACCCCCCTCCACAGAGATTTGAGGAAGCCTGAACCAACAGCTGCATTACTAAGTCAGAGGTGTCTCGTTTCTTGTACTTTAGGAGGGGGGGGAGAAAAGTGTATGTATCTTACCTCTGTGTTTTCGCCATTCTGTGCTTCATGATATACAGTACAATAAACATCAGTTTGGCTGGAATTCTACTACAGTTTCCCCGGTTTGGGGATTGATAATCCCCAAGATACATGTTAGTAATTCCTCAAACAAACTGTTTACAATTACCTTAACCTTACTGTTTAACCTAATTCGCTCAGAGCCAAACCTTTCCAGAATCCTTCTGACTCATTTTCCATATCTGTTAGTATCATTTGCTTTCAACACCCACATTACTCCCTCCCCCACTGACCGACTATGGACCCATCTTTTATTTACACAGTTCTCTATTCACGCACACCGTTTAACAATTTCCACTCATTTTGCAGGTTATATACAATGTTATCAGTTATATCAATTTCACTTCCGTCTAGGTCCGTCCCTTTATACAAAAAGATGATCGTACCAATTACCAGGTTTTAGACTATACTTTATGTGTTTTTTATCCAAATGTGTCTGTTTTGTGCAATTCACTCTGAAAGAAAAGACCTTACATTGCATTTACTATCTAAACATTTCTAAAAACGGAGAGAGCTTAGCTAATGAAAAATCAAAAATCAAAAATTAATATGTACACGCCCTCTCCAAGGCCTATCAGTTACACTATCCCTTCCTTTGCCTATGTATATCGTTTAGGCTTCTTGATGACTCGTTGTGGTCGAGTATCTTGTTCCGGGCTTGTGCTAAGCACTGGTTCCTCTGGCTCTTCTGGTACCTTCTCCATGTCCACAGAGGAGAAGTTATTATGTTCCAATTCATAATCCTCTCCTCTGTCTGGTTCCTGTAAAAAACCTTCATCTTCTACTGGTGGCCAATCGTGGCCCCCTCGGTCTGGCTCGCCATAATCATCCGGGTCTTCCCCATCGTTTGGGGTTAGCGCCGCCTTCACTTCGCCTTCGTGTAACGGTTGCGACGCCCCGGTTTTACCGTCAAGGTCTTGTGGTTCAGGTTCCCATTCTTGGTCCGTATTGGTTGCTTTTACACAATGAGTAACGTGAAACCACATAGGCGATCCTTCAACTTGTAAAGCCCTCTCGGTGGCTCGAACGACTTTGTATGGCCCTTCCCGTCTCGCGCCAAACCACTTGCGTCTAAATACTTTGACATAAACGTAGTCGCCTGGTATGATTTGAGGTGTAGTCTGCCTATTCACCTCATCCCCGGTTTCATGCTCCTGTCTACTGGAGACATGAACCAGAATACTTTTGTGTATCTTTGACATGTATTTTACGTACTCACGCATGTCGTTGTCCAGGATGTCCAAACTCGGACCCTTGCCTGTCGCGCGCAAACCTGGTACTACCATGCAGCGACCTAGCATCATTTCGTGCGGTGTCAAACGCAGACCGCGAAGTTCGCACGAACGACAAGCCATCAAAGCTAAAGGAAGAGCGTTTAGCCAATTCAAGCCTGTGTGTTGACAGATCTTTACCAATTTGTTTTTTAGTGTCCCGTTCATGCGTTCCACCAACCCCTGGCTCTGCGGATGATAAACGGCCCCCAATCGCTGTTTTATGCCTAAGTGTTGGAGTATTAAACGTACAGTTTTGTCAACAAACTCTTTTCCATTGTCCGACGAGACTCTATCTGGTAAACCAAAACGGGGAATTACCTCTTGGCACAGGAACTTAGCCACAGATGCTGCATCCTTGTGCCGGGTGGCGCACGCCTCCACCCACCTTGAAAAACGACAGACAACGACAAGGATATATCTCCTCTGATTAATGGGCTTAATCATGTCAATGTAATCAATTACAAGGTCTCGCATTGGGCCATTGGGCGTGGGGATATGTCCTGGTGACACACTAATCCCCTTACGTATATTGTTTCTCAAACATATTACACACCTTTGTAACACATGATCCATTTGACAGTCCAGATCTGGAATTATGGACTGACGGCTCTTGTTATCGTGTTGGCGAGGGACTAAAAGCAGGTTACTCCGTGGTAAGGTCACAGGGCGAAGGATTTGTGGTGGAAAAAGCCGAAGCATTATCACAACCTTGTTCAGCCCAGTTAGCAGAATTGGTCGCACTGACGGAAGCATGTAACATGGCAGAGGGCAGAAGTGTAAATATCGTAACAGACAGCGCCTATGCACATGGTACCGCCTTCTTGTTTGGCACAGTGTGGAAAGGGAGAGGATTCAAGAAAGCCGACGGAAGCGCCATAAAACATTGTAGTCAGATTAAACTTTTGTTAGAAGCAATTATGAAACCAAAGCAGGTTGCGATAATCAAGTGTGCTGCTCATCAGTCAGACGAGTCCAAGATGTCTCGAGGGAACAGAAGAGCGGACGAAGCTGCCAAGGAAGTGACAGGGGCTGACAGAGCAGGCAAGGTATTGGTTATCACACACGGAGTTGAGTTGGAGGACAAGATAACCTACAAAGAGATTTTGACTTTCCAGGAGGAGGCTAGTCAGGTGGAACGGAACCTCTGGATAACCAGGGGAGCTAGATACAGTACAATAAACATCAGTTTGGCTGGAATTCTACTACACTGTCCTCACTGCTGTCCTCACTACTGTCCTCTCTACTGTCCTCACTACTGTCCTCTCTACTGTCCTCACTGCTGTCACTGCTGTCCTCACTACTGTCCTCTCTACTGTCCTCACTGCTGTCCTCTCTACTGCCCTCACTGCTGTCACTTTCAATAAATAAATTATATTTATTGTCAACAGCACAAAATAGGGTACTCCAAAAACAGTCCAGGGTCAAAACACGTATCAGGCTCTCGTACAAAAGAAGGGATTGTTCAATACTCAGAGTTGTCTTCCGGTCCAGGGTCAGAACACAAGGGGGTTTCTCAGCCAGTCTAGCGTCCAGTACACAATGAACACCTTCTCGCCTTCACCTCTCCTCTCACTACCTCTCACCTCACAAACTCTGGCAAACAACAATCTATCTCTCCGTACTTAGCTCCTACCTCACCTCCTCTCAATAATCTGTCTTAGTGTTTTATGTCATGTGTGTCTGGTGTGTGGGATGTGGGTGATCTAATAGTGCACATGTGTGTTCTATCAGTCCTAATCAGCTGCCTAAGCTCCCGTGGCAGTAGTATATCCCATCCTTCACATGGCCATGGGACGGGGGGTGATATCTGCCACAATATATATATATATACAGTATATATATATTATTCGATGCATTATTCTTAGTCAAAAAGGAACTGAAAGTAATCAGATTATTCCATCAAGTTATAGCAGGCTAATGCAATGGGTTATGCTATTGATAACAACTCCAATCAATAATTTACATTTTAGTGTAATAGTAACCTTCCCAATCCTGTGAGCACAGTGTATCTTAATGCCGCTCACTCTTCTATCATCCATAATAGACATTAACTGGATCCCTGCTGGTGCAATTAGGCAGTTTATCATATGATATTACAGCCAGCACACCCTAATATTCATGTGGACATAACCAATGGCATTGTTATGATCTAGCTACCAATGCATTGCAATAACCAGCCAATCAATTAGAAAGCTACTAAACAGAACATGCATTTTAATTGGGGGGGGGGGGGGGGCGACCAGACAAGATTACCATAAATGCTAATTATATGTAAATGTTCATGTGGAACCTTATAAATTCAAATTAAAACCATCTAGGACCCAGAAGCTCTATGCTTGCTCCTTCAGTGGGTAGTAGCAGTACCCTTAATAGTCTAGATTTCATTGTCCTCCACAGACACTCATGGAAATGTTGTAGCAGAGCAACGAGATGGACTGTATAAGAAAAAGATCACCGTGGCAACAGAAGACTGCAGTTGCCCCAGTCTAAGGAGCTGGAGTGGCCGGTGCCATAAGCCTGAGGAGAACTGGCCCTAATCAATTCTCTGTAAAGCTTACGTTAGAGGGCATAGCAACCATAGAATGCCTTCCTTTCTCCCTCTTATTACTGACTACCAATAATAGATAATGCTTCAGGTGACAGAAAAAGAACAGACAGAGAGGTATACACATCACATATTTGTGTTTTTGGTTATTTATTTTGTTTGTATATATATATTTACATTTTGTTGACCATCATCATCCCTAAATCACAGTACGATATCCAGGTTAACAGAAAGCTGGGCACCACAGCACCCCCCTAGGTTTTTGGTGCAGTTGTAGCCTTTTTTGAACTCTTGCCCTCCATAATGTCTGTGTATGGTCCAATACTGTGTGTGTGTGTGTGTGTGTGTGTGTGTGTGTGTGTGTGTGTGTGTGTGTGTGTGTGTGTGTGTGTGTGTGTGTGTGTGTGTGTGTGTGTGTGTGTGTGTGTGTGTGTGTGTGTGTGTGTGTGTGTGTGTGTGTGTGTGTGTGTGTGCGTATGTGTGTGGGTGTGTGAGCATGCATGTAAGGAAGCACAAAGAGGTCACCTGGTGGTCAAGAGCTCAAGTGCCTAGTATTTCTGAAAATCCACTATTCTGTCCCACATCCCAAGGAAGAATTGAAAACTCAAAGACATTGTTTCTATACCCCCCCCTGCTATGCTGTTATCCCTAATTTATTGCCATAATCTGCCATGGTAGGAGAAGTGCACTAGGACCCAGCAGTGTGAGTAGCTTTGGTCCTATATTCCTTTCTGCCTGTTCCTTCTCTGCAGCCACTGTGTATGTGAGTGTACAGGAGAGAGGAGAGAGGGAGCTTATATGTGTGCCTGTGCAAGCATTTACATCAGCAAGAGAAGGGAGACACCATTTTCTTTTGCTCTCTCTCTCTCTCTCTCTCTCTTTCTCAAATAATTCTACCACTGTCACAGTTCTACTCACCCAGGAAGGAGCGGAAGGGGAGGCTCATCCAGGGATGCGTAGAGGAGCAGGCTGTTACAGAAGGAAGCACCTCAGTTCCCTTCACAAGGTACGCTGATTGATCTCCACCATGGACCTCTACATAGCTGAGAGTCAAACCTGTTTTTTCTATACTCAAGCAGCAGAGAACATCATCTGATCCAGTTTATATTACGCTCTCTGCCCAGTTATCATTTTCTCTCTCTCTTGTCCTTTCTTTCTTTCTCCACGTTCTCTCCCCTGTGCCTCATCCTCCTCTCCTTCACATTCATTGTGATGATCTCTAATGCAACATGGTCTTACAGTGTAAAACTGTGCATGGGTCTGGCACTGTGCAGCAAGTGTTATGAATTAATGATTGCTGGCTAAAGGAGTGGGCGTTAAGATGTAAACCTTGGGACCTGTAGCATGGAGTCTGGGGGAGATGAAAGGGTTGGGAGCACCCCTGTGTATGATTTATTGTTGCTAATGTTGATCACTGAGGAGGACAACCATTTACAGGTGATGGGGGAAGCAAATCAACGTCTCCATTTACACTCTGCGTAACTCCTCATAGTCATCATTGGTGATGGCATGTGTTTATTTGTATTTAAAAAATGTTTACCTCTGTGTTTAGATGTACAGAAGGATCACCATGTGATGGACATACATCAGCAACATCTCACATCTGGGTGTCTGTGTCTGTGAGGCCAACGTGTAGTCATTAAGTAGACGCTGGCCTCTGCGACCTGCGACTACCAACAACCTCCCATGTGCGGCTCTATGCAGACTTGTTTTGACGTGGAAGAAAGCATGGATACATCAAGCTGAAGTAGTGGAGACCCGGTGGCCGTTAGCCTAGCAGCCACACATAGACACAAGCAAAACATCACATCTACATTGACAAGGCCATGCAGAATTTAGATTGATTTGTGAAAAACATTGGATGAACACAAGAGAGTCAGACACTGAACACTATGCGATGTCTATTCAGCGATCAGGTCATATTGGGGGATTAAGTTGTGTTAAAGCAGGATATGTGCTTGACATGTACATACACCTCCTCCACCTGCAGCACCTCAAGAAGGATCTTTGATCAGTTTCACGACGATGATGATGATGATGATGATGATGAAACACTGGCCGCTTTGAAAAATGATAAACAAAAGCATCAAGGCGCTGAAACGCAAGAAATGGTGTGATATCATCCAAGCAAGTCACTTTTAATAGGTTTATTAGAGGAGTATGATACTGTTTAGAAAACACCACAGAGAAATGTTTTATCCTGACAACTTAGTTGTAGAATCACAGACTCTATGTTCTGTTCAGAGGGCTCGTTTCAGTTTCTGGATGTTTTACATTTGCTCAGTTTATTCAGTGATGCTGAATTTCCCTGTATGGAACGGTATATGGTGCAAGGAGTTAATGAGTTAAATGACGGGGCTGGTCTGTGACTTTCTAAACAGTCAGCTTGCCTTCCCAGACATTTGTGAAGTTGATGAGGATTATATAAAAGCTCACTCCTATGAATTCATCTTAATAGTTCTTGTTGGAAAAAGGAAACCCTGGCCAGCTGAGTGGTTGGATTAGTTCATCACACACACACACACACACACACACACACACACACACACACACACACACACACACACACACACACACACACACACACACACACACACACACACACACACACACACACACACACACACACACACACACACACACACACACACACACACACACACACACACACACACACACACACACACACACACTCTCTCTCTCTCTCTCTCTCTCTCTCACTCTCTCTCTCTCTCTCACACCACCTGCCAGAACACGTAGCAAATACAGTATATTATGCTCTTCTTTTCATCTGCCACTCTTTCTTCCTAGGTTTGGTTTAACTGATGGCAAAGATGACTCTTTAATCAGACAGGAATCATATCATTTGACCCTCGTGATTATCAGGCCATCAACCTCTGGACTACAGGGCAGCATTTGACCTCTGACCTCTTCTTCCTTCTAGCCTCTGTTTCCTGGCCGTGTTCCCCGTGGTGAAGGATGGGCGATGGGCCTGTGACGGACTTTGCCTGCCTGCCTCATCCCACACCTCAATGGAGCCAATGTGGAACACCTCCCACCGACCTCCACAGCCCATGTCCAACATGTCTGCCTCATCTCTGCCTGAGGGTTGGGCTCTTTCCCAGTCACTAGCCCTGCTGGCCATGCTCCTCATGGACCTCCTGGCCATCGTGGGTAATGTAGCCGTCATGACTGTCATTGCCAAGGCCCCGCAGCTTCATAAACTTGCCTTTGTCTTCCACCTGTGCTCGGTGGACCTGCTGGCAGCCTTGGTGCTGATGCCCCTAGGCATGCTTTCCAGCCGGGCTTTCTTCGGGGAGGCCCTGTGTCGGAGCTACCTCTTCCTCAGCGTGTGCCTGGTCAGCGCCGCCATCCTCTCCATCTCCGCCATCAACGTGGAGCGTTACTACTACATCATACACCCCATGCGCTACGAGGTGAAGATGACTCTGGGCCTGGTGGCCGCGGTGCTGGTGGGGATATGGGTCAAGGCTCTGGCAATGTCCGCTCTACCGCTGCTGGCCTGGTTCCTGCAGGGCGGAAGATCCCCTCTCCTGGAGGGCGGCGGGGGCGGGGGAGGAGATGGAGGGGCGGTTCCCTCGACCCCCGCTCACGGCCACAGGCGCTGCTCGCTGCACTGGACAGGGGGAGGCTCAAACCGCATGGCCTTCATGGTCCTCTTCACCCTGGTGTATTTCCTGTGCCCACTGCTGCTCATCCTCGTGGTTTACTGCAATATGTTCAAAGTGGCCCGGGTGGCTGCCATGCACCACGGGCCCCTGCCCACCTGGATGGACACGCCCCGTCGCCGGCGCTCCGAGTCGCTCAGCAGCCGCTCCACCATGGTCACCGGCTCCGGTTCTGGTTCCGGTGCCGGGACGGGACGGGTCACCCCTCAGCGTCCCTTCGGGGGAGGGAAAGCTGCGGCGGTGCTAGCGGCGGTGGGCGGCCAATTCCTCTGCTGCTGGCTGCCCTACTTCTCCTTCCACCTGTACTCTGCGCTGGCCGCCAGCCCGCCGGCCACGCTGGCTTCTCTGGAGGAGGTTGTCACCTGGATTGGCTATTTCTGCTTCACGTCTAACCCGTTCTTCTACGGCTGTCTCAACAGGCAGATCCGCGAGGAGCTGGGGAAGCATCTGCCTTGCCTGTTTGGCCGAGCGAGGGGCGAGGAGGACAGGCTGCCCAGCCGTGAAGGATCCATAGAGGAGAACTTCCTGCAGTTTCTCCAGGGCACCGGCTGCAACCTGGACCCTCGAGACACACACAGCACCTCCAGTCCTAAGGGAGAGGCCTGCTGCCCCATGGCCACGTCCCAGCCACCTCCACCGCCTCAGCCCGCGCCCATTGATTTCCGCATCCCTGGACAGATCGCTGAGGAGACCTCGGAGTTCCTGGAGAATCACCAGATGAAAAACAATCATATAATTACAGACAGTTAAGGCTTTTTATATATTTTTATCTGACCAACCTCTGACTTTGTCCTGTTCAGATATACTGTGTTTCGGGATTACTTCAATGAGGAGATACAAGTATCTTTCTCTCTGGAAGCTGTCCAGCGGGTAGCTGAATAATTAAAGCTAGATGACTTTATATTGTACTGAACATTGCACTTTGCCTAATCAATTTTCATCCTCGTTTTAATAGTTTCATTAATACAGTTTGATACAGTTGTTTGCAATGTATTTGGAATGTTAACACTTTTTAAACGGGGCATTTGGAACATGGCTGTATTTTAGCCTTAACACAATTGCTCACCAGTGAAAGGCTCAATCAATGAATCAGCTGATGTTAGTGTTTATGTTGCTAGTAAGAATTCATTGATTATATATTTGATTCCACAAAATGATTGAAATAGAATCAAATATTTTCAAAAGATATCCTATATATCTATATCTATATAAAGATAACTATATATTATAAATACACCAACTGGCTCCCATTTTGGTATCTTTCTATTTAGCAATTGTCCAATTTTATGACTGACATTTTTAAACCACAAGATGTGTCTAAGGTTGACAGCAATACATGATTATTTGTCCTGTAGTATTCGTATTCTGTCCTTACTTTGACCGAATTATGGCATTGTATTTAAAAAGATATCCACCTATGGTGGGAGGACACTGCTGTCAGTCTTCATAATAGGAGTAGTCTTTTGGACACTCAGTACCCTGATTATAATGGATTAGGATGCGCACACAGCCTACTGGGTTTCATAGACCTGGCACCACTTGTTTACAAATAAATCTTTCAGTAGTGGTTTATTTATTTTTTACTCTTCCTATGGTCATGCGGCTTGCATCTAGCTTGGTACATCTGCTATGTATTTATTGATTGATGCCCTTTGACATGGGAACGTTTTCAGATTAAATTACATTCATTATGATTGCATTTTTTATGCAGTTCAAATAATTGTTCTGTATTTTCTGTTTTGTAAACTTGACTACCATTGGGTTGTGCTTTATATTTTACACTCCCCATCATTTCATTACCAGGTATTATTATTATTATTATTATTATTTATAATTTGGTCAAATTGTAAATCAGTAGGCAGAGGCAGATGCCTATTGAGACGCTACAATGTAATTATTTTCTTGGTGTGTTGATAAGCTGCTGAACGAATAAATTAGTGTTTATTATGACTGCCCTGCCTCTCAGGGTCTCTTACGTACCTCAGATGTAGAAAAAGAAAGAAAACTGAAAGTTTGGGATGTAACTGTGGATACACTGTGGATTGATTGACCACCAGGGGTGATGCTTAGCACTGTGTGCAACATGGTAACCTCGTTCCCAGTTTTATCTCCTCCGTGAGATAAACAACATGATAGCAACATGGTGAACACTCAGTGCTGCTAAGCACTGCCTCTGGTGGTCAGGAGGAATAGAAAAGGAGGGAAATAATTAATTTTACGTTTCTGCAAAAGTACCACGTCATGATTCCAATAATTATAATCCCCACACATTCTACTCTGCAATTGCACAAGCAGATGTAGGCAGGCATTTGAAATGGTGGATTTTCTTGGTCAAGTTTGGTTAGGAACGAAGGGTGCAGCTTTTGTTGAGCTGTTCAATTTCAGCCGACTGATTAATTAATGAATTAATTAATATTGAGTTGTTTGGAAGAATGCTGTAGACTATTTGTGCAGGTGTGGAAGAATTAAAAGGGAAATCCACCCCAAATACAGCAGAGCATAAAGGTTTACATTTTTTTATGTCTTCAAGTGACACTTGGAATCTATTCATGGTCAATTTACAATTAATTAGTGACTGACTTTGTGGGGCCCATGGACATTTAGTTTGACATCCAAATACATTTGATTTAAATGTAGGGTTTACAGCTCTGAATCAGACAGTGTAACCATATCCCAGTAGAAATCACAATGGACTGCAAAATGGGTGCATTTATACATAGCGCTTTACAACTTATGCCTCACATTCACGGCAAAGGCAAATATGCAAGGTACCAACCTGCTCATCTGGAACAGTTAGGGGTTAAATGTCTTGCTCAAGGATACTTCGACATGCTGCCGGGTGGAGCCGGAAACGAACCAGAAACCTTGTGATTACCAGACGACCGCTCTACCTCCTGAGCCACTCTTGCCCCCATGAGTATTATAGTGTCCCTGGAGTTGTTCCATTCCATTATTCTGTCTATGGAGCAGCTCCAGGATTTGTCTCTCGTGTCCCAAGAGTGACGTCTCTCTGGTTTTCAGCTTAAGGAGAGACTTGTTCACATTCACAAATGGAAACTGGACTATAGTGTTAAAAATAATGTGAATTCTATTTTAGGGTGGATTTCCCCTTTCAAATAATTTTGACGTAGACATATTTTATCAAAAAGGTATTATTTATGCCAATGAGGAATCAGTGCCACTCAAAATGTATATAAATGTAAGTCAATTTCAGTTTGTCATTTCAAAATACCCCAAACTGTGAATGATATTGAACATTTGTTTAATAGTAATAATAATAATAATAATAATAATAATAATAATAATTATTATTATTATTATTATTATTATTATTATTATTATTATTATTATTATTATTATTATTATTATTATTATTATTATTATTATTATTATTATTATTATTATTATTATTATTATTATTATTAATAATAATAATAATAATAATAATAATAATAATAATAATAATAATAATAATAATAATAATAATAATAATAATAATAATAATAATAATAATAATAATAATAATAATAATAATAATAATAATAATAATAATAATAAAAGAAAAGCAGACCATGTTATCAGGCTGCTGTGATTAACACACACAATGACTTCCATTGTATTGTAATTGAATGGCTGTGTTTAGAAAGGACATGGCTAAAGCTTGCAGTTGGAATGTCTGTGAAAAACCCTTGTAATAAAGACTGAATTCCTGTTTGGATTGGATGTGTTGTTAGAATGTTGCTTATGTGATGCTGCTGTCAGAAATGGGGCTGTTGAAAAAGTACAATCACTCTTGCAGATCCTAATTAAATTTTGTTCATGAATTAATTCATGAATTAATTAATTTACGTTCTGTACATGTATACTTTGTCTCTGTTAAACTGTCTCTGTGTGCGTGGTTGCACCCTCCCTGCTTTGATATTCCATTGAAAAAGGATGTGTGTGTGTGTGTGTGTGTGTGTGTGTGTGTGTGTGTGTGTGTGTGTGTGTGTGTGTGTGTGTGTGTGTGTGTGTGTGTGTGTGTGTGTGTGTGTGTGTGTGTGTGTGTGTGTGTGTGTGTGTGTGTGTGTGTGTGTGTGTGTGTGTGTGTGTGTGAGTTTGAGAGAAAGATACAGTTCAAATCCCCTGACCTCATGGTGATATTTAAACTTCAAAAAGCCAGACGTTGGTCTGACCTTCATCTGAAAGAAAACAAGAAATTTATCACATCAAGGGCCCATGTGGATAGTGCTGCATTATACTGTACCTGTGAGATAGATGGATAGATAAAGTAGACAAACAGACCGACAGACAGACAGGCTGTAGATTGTTGGAGCTCAACAGGCCTCACACCTCAGCAATGGACCCCAGTCAACCCGCCCCCAGCTTCTCCAGGCTCTGCCATCCCCATGGCAACTTACAGCTAGTGACATTTCTCAGTGATCTAGTATAGGTGGTAGGAGGTGCTTGTTCTTTTGTGAAACCTACAAGACACAATCTATTACTTCTTAGAGATTACATTTCAGGCTATAGGTAGGGCCTATGTAGGTGTGGCTGTGGTCTACATTTGTTTTCATCATGACATGCATAATTGAGTCGTTGTTGGCTGTGAAACTGATCCTGTGTCAGTCAGTGGGTGTGCAGGACAGTAATGCTGCCAACGTTCCCACTGGAGGCACCAATGTTAAAAATATTATAATACACGCATTACGGTAAGGTGCATTGGATAAAACTGTCCACCTGTTATTGAAGTAAAGAAAGAAGAGCACAAGATGATGGATATGTAGACCAAAATAAATGTGTGTGGGGGAGGGGGTCCATGTGTGTGGGGCAGCGTGGCTCAGGGGTAGAGCGGGTCGTCCAATGATCGAAGGGTTGGTGGTTCGAAATCCCGCTCAAGCCCATGTCCATCCCAATGCCGTTGTGTCCTTGGGCAAGACACTTAACCTACTTGCCTCGTATGAATGTCTATGCATGTGAATGAATGTTGGTGGTGGTCGGAGGGGCCGTAGGCGATGATTATTCGCCACGCTTCCGTGAGTTTGCCTCAGGGCAGCTCTGGCTGCAATTGTAGCTTACCACCACCGGTATGACTGTGTATGAACGAATTATGGACTCTGTAAGCGCTCTGGGGTCACTGGGGTGTCATGAAGAGCGCTATATAAATCCAATCCATTATTAGTATTATTAAAAACCTGGAACCGTGCCTGATGGAACAAGGATTAGTTATTTTGTTTTTGCAGACTCAAGCCAGGAATCATGTCATCTTGATATACAGTAATATACAGTATATAAAGACATTACTAGAACATAGAAATAACACTGTTGAAAGCTTGAATTTAGTTAAAGGATTATATAGGTTGATACACAAGTTATGGCCAGGCAGGGACGTGCACAGGACTTTAGAGGGGCAGGTGCTCAAAGGCTGAAAAGGGCACTGGGCCTGTGCGCGTGCGAAGCGATTGTGCAAAGCATGCGAGCCCGATTCGATGACATTGCATCGAATACTAATAGTTTGATTCTCTTTCCTTTAGGTTAATATTAATTTACAACCCTCAGTGGTTTGACTTCGACTTGGTTAACCTGTTACAACATACAGTACATCTGCTGCTTACAATGACCACAGGACATACTGTACAGTGTCATAGAACATAATCTAATAGAATATAACTTCATTGTTCACACAAGGTGAAAAATGCGTCTTTGAGCTCACCCGGGTAAAACACAGACATCAGTGAATCGTTGGGGGGGGGGGGGGGGGGGGGGGGGGGGGGCATCGCTCAAATGTAAACATTCAGTTCAATATACAGTATGTGGCACAAAGGTTAGCCTGATCCAGCCTCCTAAATCATGTACTTGTGCCCTATGATTTCAGGTAATTGCTTGAACTGAATCATAGAATTGTTATAGTGGGCGATTCAGGGGGCTGCCGGGTTAGTAGAAAGTTATCCTAATCAAACTCCTGAGTAGTCTAAATTAATGCAAATGTATGTGAGGATGTGTACACCCTAGGTACAATAGGAATAGGGTATGATTAAAATAAAGGAAACACAACAATAGCCTACAGTCTTTTCTTAGTGATGATTGGTCGATCCCCTGTGCCAGAGTCAAAACTGTCAAAACGGAGTTATTATCATTTAGGAACGATGGGACTGAGGACCCTCAAAATAGCTTCTGGCTAAACCACTGGGTTGAGATATTATTCCATAGCCATGGTCCTCGTGCACAAATTTACTTGCCATTCAACACTTTGTTCTTGATATTATATTTGTGTGATTGCTTTATTACGCCATTTGTAAATATTTATTCTAACATCCTTTCTCAGAGCACAGTGGTCTGACTGATGGGCCAGAAACCTTGTGTGTGCAGGTAAAGGGGACCAACGACCAATTTGTGGAATCTAATATTATTCTCTGGGTAATACAACATCTTTGTGAACCACACAGGTTCACCTCTAGATGGCAGCATCTTCACAGTATAAGGCCAAGTATGCCCAACGGCACAATGGCTTAGAAGGAATACTAATGAAAGTTGCACATAGCAGCATGAGTGAGTGCTATTACAGTGTGAGTAGTAGGCCTACAGTATGCGAGAACAATAAGTGAGGAAAACTATATCGCGCATTTCTGAGTTGTGTTGCTTTCCGGAATTCATGTTGTAGGCCATTATGTAGTGTTCAGTTTGAGAAGATAACGTTTTTCCACCCTAATTTATCAAAACACATCTCCTCCCCTTCTCACAACACAGCTGTGTGACATCTAGATTACTAGGCGGCTACTCATCATTAGGCTATAATCTATGATCTGTCATGAGCAGTGCCGTCTGGGAGAAATGCGAGGCCCTGTGCGAGATTTAAACGTGAGCCCCCCCCCTAAAGGTTTAAAAAAAATATATAATAATAATAATAATAATAATAATAATAATAATAATAATAATAATAATAATAATAATAATAATAATAATAATAATAATAATAATAATAATAATAATATAATTATTTTATTTTTATTTTTATTATTAATAATATATTTTATTTTTTTGCATACAGTCAACGTATTCTTAAATAATAGCGCTTCCCGAGGCTGGGCATACAGTCAACGTATTTTTTTATAATAGCGCTGCCCGAGGCTTAGTGGCAATGCACCTGTACAGTCGTACACCTGGCAGTAACAGGTAAAATGCATAAAACACCCCTGGAACCTGATAAACAAGCTTAAAGCCAGGTACATTTTTCAAGCACGACATGCAGATTTGCAGTTTTGCCTAATTTTAATCGAACTCTATAAGCTTAGTACACACGTCACAAACTGGTCGATGCAACACACTGAGTGAGAGAGAAAGAGAGACAGAGAGAGACCGAGAGAGCGAGAGAGAGAGAGAGAGCGCGAGAGAGCGAGAGAGAGAGAGCAAGAGAGAGAGAGCGAGAGAGAGAGAGCAATAGAGAGAGCAAGAGAGAGAGCAAGAGAGAGAGAGCGCGAGAGAGAGAGCGCGAGAGAGAGAGAGAGAGAGAGAGAGAGAGATCCACGGCGGGAACAGAATAGATTGCATTAAAAACTCACCCTAACGCAGAATCAGGTCCAAGAGGAAGGAGACGACCGTGGAGATGACAAAGTTCACCAGTCCCATGATATTGTCCCCCCCGTTGGGATGAACTTGGAAGTCTGTTCCTAGTTTATCTGCCACACGTTAGCACTCGATAACGTAGCTAACGCTAGCTAGCTAGCTAGCTAGGTTAGCTAACGCTAGTTAGCTAGGTTAGCTAACGCCGAAGTCGAAAGTCTTTCTCTGGTCTGCATCCCCTTAACAATTGTATGTATTGAGCTGTACTGTACTGTACCCATTCTGCAATCTGTTAATAAACTTTTCAATCAATTCAATCAATCAGCTGTACCTGCTTTTAGCTAAGTTACTAGCCGACATGGCTAGCCTGACTGAACATTCTAACACGCAACAACTTTCCTCTTCAGTCCATCTGCCGAACGTCCTCTTCGTCTTGGCATAACCTAATCACTATACTTGGTATTGATAAGCTTACGGCATGCAGCGTTATTTCTTCTGCTCCGATGCTGCACATTTGGTTTTCAAAAGTAGGATGCTCTTGGCCAAGACATCCACTCGCTCCTGTGGATAGCGCCGAATAGACCCCGTACCTGTACCCCCTCCCCTAGTGGATAATACCGGTCTTCTTCACATCTCTCTACCGACTACCAGACCGACGCCAACCAGCTCCCCCTAGTGTTAGTCCTCCCACAATGCTTTGCACAAAAGTAAACGGGTCATTGAATGAAACCAATAGTATATCTTCAGAGCCGCAGAGCCCGGAACACTATTCTACAAACGTGTCTAATGTGAAATATATAAGCATGTAAGCAAAACTAGATTTTAGGTCTGTGATGGAAAGTGATTGTTAACATTCTATTTATTTGTATTTTTATAAAAAAATATTATAATAATAATAATAAAAAAAAAGAAAAAAAAAAAAACATTTTTTTTTTTTTTTTTTTTGCTATGTCCCCCTTCTCGCGAGGCCCTGTGCGACCGCACTGCTCGCACACCCCTAGCGGCGGCCCTGGTCATGAGTAAATCTTTGGATGTTGCATTGTGTCTTGGTATGGGTCAAAGATCACGGTTTGCAGCCTGGTGAGGAAAGAGGCAGTTGGAAGAAACGTTGGACTTTAGTCTACACTGAGATCTGAGTATGCAAACATAATCAGGGATTGATTGATTGATTGAAAACTTTATTAACAGATTGCAGAATGGGTACAATACAGTACAGCTCAATACACACAATTGTTAAGGGGATGCAGACCAGAGAAAGACTTTCGTCTTGTTTACATCAGGGTCCCCCATTTTCAATTCATCAGGACATATATGACATACATGACATACAGATAGTCAGTACTGCTACATCTATACATTTATGACATACCAGATTTGCAAATACAGTACTGTTTGTGATACAGAAGGAGTCAGGAAAAGGGAGTATATACATTTGACGTAGAAACTGTACATTGGAGGAGGTTGGGTGGGGGGGGGGGTTGGGTACACTGGGATATTGACAACCATACTGGGTAATCTACCTTGGAGGTGGTTGGGGGGGGGGGGGGGGGGCACACTGTATAAACAAGCAAAACTGTACATTGAGGGGGGGGGGGGGGGAGACACTGTACAAACAAACAAAATTGTACATTGGACTATTGACAAAACCATACTAGGTAAATGACTGTACATTGGCAAAACTGTACATTGAGGGGGGGGGGGGGAGACACTGTACAAACAAACAAAATTGTACATTGGACTATTGACAAAACCATACTGGGTAAATGACTGTACATTGGAGGGGGTTGGGTTAGGATATTTACAGGGGCCAGTGTTGAATTGCAGTCTCCCGTAGGTCCCGTAGGGCTAATCAAATGGGCCTATCAGACTGCTTTTTACTGTATGGGCCTATCAGACTGTGTTTTACTGTGAGATGGAAGGTGTACATATTCTGATGGTATGTTTCTAATGAGTAGGCTACAGGTTACAGGTATAGTAACCCTCAGTGATGTGGAAGTATCAAAATAACTACATGCTATATCCTCGAAATTGCCTGAATCAACGGCAGGTACCTTTGTCCCCCAGGGCCCAAGAGAAGACAGCCTTCAGCACACCAAGTGGCCTCTGGCAGTACCGGGTCCTTCCCTTTGGTTTACATGGGGCCCCTGCAACCTTTCAGCATCTAATGGACATCATCCTACGGCCCCATGTTAAGTATGCTGCAGCTTACCTCAACGATGTGGTCATACACTCTGAGGACTGGGCGGACCACCTCAAGAAAGTCCAGCAGGTCCTGAAGAGCCTCCATCGGGCAGGACTGACAGCCAACCCTGGCAAGTGTAGCCTGGGCCTTTCAGAAGCACAGTACCTGGGCTACCGGATTGGAAGAGGGCTTATCAAACCCCAGGAGAAGAAGGTTGAGGCTGTACGCAACTTCCCCGTTCCCCCAACAAAGACTCAGGTACGTGCTTTCTTGTGGTTGGCTGGGTATTACCAGAGGTTCGTGCCTAATTTTTCTTCTGTAGCGGCTCCCCTTTCTGACCTGACTAGGAAGGGCCAACCAGAGTGTACAGACGAGGCCGACCAAGCATTCCAGAGCTTGAAGCAGGCTCTGACATCGGAACCAGTCCTGCACAACCCAGACTTCACCCGGCCCTTCATCCTCCAGACGGATGCATCAGACAGGGGAGTTGGAGCAGTTCTATTTCGTTATGGCTTTCGCTCAGCACCAGTTGCATAATATCTCGCTTCAATGGATATGCACTGAATAAATTTCAAAATGTACCTTTACATACCAACATCCGGCTGACCACACCCCCATCTGCTGCCTACATAAGCAGGGGTGGGGCCACACACTCATCTCCTTCTCAAATTTCATCCACAAGGAAGTGCCTGTTATATACCCACTTGACATGGAGAAAATATTTAGTCTGAGGAAAGGAAAAAGAGAAAATACGGCGATATTGTCTTCGTCACTGGAGTGTCTGGAAGATGATGATCATTCTGACCTTCAACGGCTTTTTCGTATTAGGAGCTCACGCCGCTGACATGCTCCCCATCTACAGTCCTCTTGCTGCGGCTGGATGGGTTTGGCCCTCCGGCCATACAGCTGGACTGTGTGAAACACTGACTGTTGTGGGAAGCGGTTATATTCCAGGGTGGGGTAAGTACTGTTTTGCTTGCGAGCTCTGGTTGTTGTTGATGCTGTGGGGGTTAACTGACAATTTTACGAAACGCCGACTCCAGATTGGGGTCTTCTGCTCGGCTTAAACGGCGGTCGGAGGATCTGACGCCCATAATGGTCAATCTAGTGGGCCGCGACCAGGACCTGGTGATACCAGGATTCTCGAGCGGATGCTTCTCTGTCCCGTGCAGGCCCCATCTTTCATATAAAAATGAAAGTATACCCTAACGAGGAAATGTGGGCATAGGATCTTCTTTATCGGGAGTTCCATGCTCAAAGTCGGCTGCAGCCCAAAATGGGAACTGTGCTGGCCCCGCTGTATGTCTGGATCACCGTTGTAAACTGTGTTTTGACATTCTTTTTCTTTTCCCTCTTAGGGGAGGGACTTGGACAGCGGCCTGTCTGAAGTGTGGCTTGTTATGTCGTTGTGTACAGTTCAGGTGATAGCTGCTTAGCTGGCGTGCTAGTTGTGGCCTACTGTGTTAGCCAGTCAGTTGTTAGCTGCGGCGCTAGGCCGCTGTGTCTACCAGGCTAGTAAACGTTAGCTTGTTGCTATCAGTCGGATAGCTGCTTAGCTGGCGTGCTAGTTGTGGCCTACTGTGTTAGCCAGTCAGTTGTTAGCTGCGGCGTTAGCTCGCTGTGTTTACCAGGCTAGTAAACGTTAGCTTGTTGCTATCAGTCGGACGGCTGTTAGCTTAATGCTACACTGTTGAAACGTTTTCTATGACTATAACATGCCTTAAACACTCTGACTACGACGTCATCTTTGACAGAGGATGTTAGTCGAACCTACACCGGGAGCCCTGCCAGCGAGGACTGCGTCAACATGGAGAAACATAGCGGCTGGGTGGCGCAGCGGGGTACCCTCGTCGCCGACACAGGAGATGCTGTGTTCAACTTCGGTGTCCCGTTAGCCAGATTGCAGTTCTCTTGGCCTGCGCTCAGGGTAGGAAGGTCCCGACCGGACTTTAAACACTTCTTCTTTCCTTCCCTTCTAAATGTTTTGTAATAACGATGTTTTCCAAAACGTGTGTTGCTGCAATACATTGAGGATACGACGCGTGTTGTGTGTGAATTGTCTTGTCACTGGTATAGCTTCTCTCTCCATAGAAATCGGGTTGTTGTTTACATGTGTAAAAATGATCTGGTTAGTTGTGATGAGAACATGTGTGTTCATGTAACGTGAACTCACAACTAAGGGGGTTAATTAACCTATAAAGCTATGCTTAGTGACATGTGATTGAGGAATGAATTCTTTTCTCAGCCTGTAATGACAATGAACAGTGTGTTCACATATTAACAGGGTTACCTGTTCAACTTGGTCGTATCAAGGGTAAGGAAGGAGGGGGGATCCCCCCGGTTCCCTGGGGCTTCCCCACCCTCCTCTCAGACATGTTGTTTACAATATATTGTGTCACTGTGTTTGTGGGGATACGATGTAACCCTCAGCTTAATTGCTGGGGTTGTGCTTTCCGCTTGAGAAACTATATTTTCCTAAAGAAAAGATTGTTTGGTCACTTATCATGTGTGCTTAGCAAGGCCTGTGGCCAATACATAATCGAGGATTCTGTATTCTCTCGTTATGAAAAACGGCGTTCCTCTGTAGCAAGAGTGTACTTTTGCCATTTTTTGTTGTGATGAAGGGTTGTGTGTGTGTCTTGTGATCTACAACTGGGTTAGGTTTGGCCACAGAAGCACATGTGTAAGTCTGGTACCGGGGCTCTCTATTCTGTGTTTTTTCCTTAGTAAAAATCAGATAGCAGGTTAGCACATGAACTATGTGAAGCTGTTAGATACTTCATGTAGCAGACTATGACTGTGTCATGCTCTATTTGTCATTACATCGTATCATGGGTGTGGGGTCATAAAGGGGTGAACTGGTAATCCTTTCCTCCCCTTTTCTGATTGGTCAGGGGTTAAAACCTCCTGTCCTTCAAGGTTCCTGTCACGTTGCTGTTCGGCACGTTACAGGGTAAGAGGGGGGGGGGGGGGGGGGGAGTTTCCTGGTCCCACGCCCTGGAAGATTGGGCGTGTGCACCGCAGAAATTCCCCCGCCATGGAGTACGTCACTGAGCGCGTCTCTGTTGGTAAGACTTCCGTGAGTTGTTCAGGTCCATGTTATGGATCTGTTTCAGGGAGTTGTCAGAGCTCCTCCTCAGGAAGCTCCTCCTCGGGCCTTCTGTGAGTTCGGACTCTCCTTCCCTGTGAGGGAGCCTCCTCAGAGTTCAGAGCCTCCTCCTCAGATTGTCAAGGTGAGTAGAACTTCAAAAAGGAGTTCTGCTCGGGGAGCTCCAGTAGCTCACCATGTACCTTGACGCGAAAGCGTCGGGGAATACCGTGCTGCGTCACGGATCTGGTTGACTCCGAGTTCGATTCCCGGACCCGCCGTCATTTGCCGAATGTCTTCCCCTGTTCTCCCTCCCGTTTCTCCCTGCATCTGTCGGTCATGCTTGACCAGAAAAAGCGATAAACGCTAAAAAATGAAGTAAAAAAAAGAAGAAAAAAAAGGAGTTCTGCTCTATTGTGTGTGTATTCGATTCAATTCGATTATTGAGTGTGTATTGGTTCAGTGCCTCCTCCTCGGAGAGCCCTAACCCAAGTATTACGTAGCTCAATGTTGCAATATATTCTTTTCAATCTATACGGCTCGCGTGGGAATTCTCTCTGGGGATTTCCGTCTCCTCCCTATGGCGAGGGTGGTTGGATGTAAAAATGTAAACAATTTTTACCCTCAGCTGCGTCACGTGGGATTCATGTCAGTCTGTGTTTCTTTCTTTTTTAAATAAAAAGAGGAAGGAACATGAAGCACGACGGCTCCGTGTCGTTCTCCCAGGCGACTTGGAGGAACAATGTTTGTTGTCTTGCTAGACTATCCATTGATGTGTTTGGGTCTCGACGCATACATAGTGCTGGCTCGTGTGTTTCTGTTAAAGAATCACGCATGGGCTTGCGCGCCTTGGTTGCTCATCATTGAAACAGCGTTTTTATACACACGCAATCTGCCATCTCCAGGACCTGTACGCCTCTCCAGAGCTCTGAAGCGTGCAGGTAAGATTGTGGCCGACCCCTACCACCCCGGTCACAACCTGTTTGAGTCACTCCCCTCTGGCAGGAGGCTGTGGTCCACCAGGGCCAAAACCTCACCCCACAAGAACAGTTTCTTCCCCTCTGCAGTGAGCCTCATCAACAAAGCTCGGGACCCTCACTGACACCCCCCCACTGTGTCACATTAACACATGCACCCTACTGGACTATATACTTGTCCACTGCATTGTTACTCATTCTAATTAGTGTATATAATTGACCACATCTGCCCAGTTGTACAGCCCTGGCCTATTCCTATTTTATTTTTATATATGTGCTATATTTCATTTAGTTTATATCCCATATAATTTTATTCAACCTCTTATTTACTGATTCTGATGTAACTGTAACCAGTTAATTAACAGTCTCTCCATCTATGTAACTCTAACCATATTTTCATATCTTGTATGTCACAAACTTAAATGTCCAAACCCAACCCCCTCCAATGCACAGTTTCCCCCACCTACACAACCTCTTCCAATGTACAGTTTCTTCCCCCTCAAATGTATATACTCTCTTTTTAGACTATTTTTGTATCACAAACAGTCCTGTATATTTGTAGATCTGGTATGTCATAAATGTCTAGATGTAACAGTACTGTCTCTCTGTATGTCATGTATGTCATACATGTTATGATGCATTGAAAATGGGGGACCCTGATGTAAACAACACGAAAGTCTTTCTCTGGTCTGCATCTCCTTAACAATTGTGTGTATTGAGCTGTACTGTATTGTACCCATTCTGCAATCTGTTAAATAAAGTTTTCAATCAATCAATCACAAATGTAACACAAGACGATGTTGTGTATGTCATAGTCTTTCCAATCAATCAATCAATCAATCAATCAATCAATCAATCAATCAATCAATCAATCAATCAATCACAAATGTCATAGTCTTTCTCTGGTCTGCATCCCCTTAACAATTGTGTGTATTGAGCTGTACTGTATTGTACCCATTCATTTTCAATCAATCTGTAGGAGCCGCATTTAAGTTTATTTTGTTTTGATTAATTCTGAACCGTTATTGTAACTGAGGGGTTACAAAACCCTGACTGTATTAAAGATTGTGATAGATTAAACCACTGCTAGTTATGTACTTAGTATTACTGGCCAGACAGTACATCTAAATATGGCAGACACTCATAATAACACGGCACGGGACAAAGAAATATCATTGAGGGTATTTATTATTATGCAGTAAATGTACAGATATGAGAATTAGGGTCGCGCTTGTATGGCGAAGAATATGCATAAGTCAGTCAGTAGCAGAAGTCAGTGGGAATAGAATAATTCCTACGATGGGGTACTAGGCTAACGCCGCCTGGCGTAGGATGGCAATTAGAGGGGGAAACGCTGGTACCGCTGGAGACAATGGGGTTCCTCCCAGAGTTGTAAGCTCTGGAGGAGAGAGGAATGTTCGGATACTCAGTCTGATCAATTGAAGAAGAAGGGGTTTCACGTACAGAATCCAGTCCTTGTAATCCAAAGCTCAGCATCAAAGCAATAACTGTAATCCAATTGCACGATAGCAATGATGATAGCCAGCTAGCCTCAATCCAAGAAGCCAGCCCGAAGTAGGTCCTCACGGTGGTTAAATCCAAACGACAGTGGAGATTAACGATGCTCTTCTCCAAGGGTAGTACGTTCCACAATCATTATAATCCAACCAATACTGGTTCTGCAATCGCCGCCGTCGGTTCCAATATGCACATGTCCAGTAGGTTCTCCGACTAGGCCTCCTCGGGTACTGGCACCAATGTATTTAGTCCACGCACCCTGGCTAAGGTCCACTAGCTAAACGAACGAACTGCTGGGTAATGCTGCACACGAACGAACTGCTGTTGGCACGATACACAATAATTAACGACTCTTTACTTCACATTAAGCTAAGTCGAACTTGACGTTACTGCATTAAATCTGACACTTTTACTATTCACTTCGCACGTGGTTCTCAACGCTCTGTTAGACGAACTGCTTCTCACTACATGACTGGATGAACGAACAGCTACTGTTCACACCTGCCGCCATATATATACTTAAGTGGCTATCTAGTGCCGAACCTCAGTTCTCGTCTCGAATCAATGCGCCGTCTCCGGGCATGTTGCGACGGAAGGACATGAGGAATGAATCCGTACTCATGGTCTGGAGGATTTCTATATGAACAGCTTGTGTGGTCATACACTTGTACACAATGCCCCACCTCTTCTCCGTCCCTCTTCCTTTCTTGACGTAGAGCGGGCCGAAGCAGTCCACGCCTGTGGAGTGGAAGGCCTTCTCGCCGAGTCGGAGGCGGCAGGGAGGCAGGTCGGCCATCATAGGTATACTGGGCTGTGCTCGCCACTTGCGACAAGTCCGTTGGAAGCGACGTACTGCTTCTCTCCCTTGCAGTATCCAGTAACGGCGTCGGATCTCAGCGAAGACTCTCTCTCTAGACGCGGGATAGATTGTTGCTTGCGGGGGGCTATTCTTGAGCGAGCCAGGACGAAAGCTGTGTGGACTTCTCCTCCCTCCTCTCAGGCTCTCAAGTAAGCCACCGAACCGTAAGCTACTTCTGAGGCGTCACTGAAGACGTGCAGGTCCATCTGACACGTCTCCAGCCGCACTGTGGGTGGGAAGTAGCTCCGGCGAATGTTCACATTTTGGAGCGAGTTGAGTTCTCTCTCCCACTCTCTCCAGGTGGAAGCTAGGTGGTCGGGTATGGGGTCGTCCCAGCCCTGCTCCTTGTCCCCCAGTTCTCGCACAAGCATCATCGCCCGAGTGGTGTAAGGTAGGATACACCCCAGCGGGTCGTATTGGCTTGCGAGTGTTCTGTATACGCTCCGTCGAGTGGTTGGTAGAGGGGTCGACCTTCCCTGCTCCTGGGTCAGGGGTGTGTGTTTATAATGGAGCGAGTCTGTTTTGAAGCGCCAGACGAGGCCCAATGTCATTTCCTGTGCTTCACCTGGGGTGGTCGCCATCCAGGTCTCGCTGCTTGCTGCCTTTGTCTCTGGGGAGAGGCTGCGAAGTACTTGAGGGTCACTGCTGGCCCACTGCCTAAGGTCGAAGCCACCTTTGATCAGGGAGGCTCGGAGCTTAAGTAGGATGGCTTCGGCTTCTTCTGGCGTTGATACGCTTTGTAGACAGTTGTCCACGTAGAAACTCCTCTCTACGCTTTGTCTGACCTCCTCGTCAGCTCCAGGGTCTTCGGTCACATGCTTTTGTAGTGCGAACGTGGCACAGCATGGGCTGCATGTGGTGCCGAAGGGGAGGACCTCCCATTGATAGATGGAGGGTTGTTCATCGTCGATCCTCTCTCTCCACAGGAACCGCAGCAGGGGCTTGTCCTCCTCCATCAGTCGCACCTGCAGGAATATCCCTTTGATGTCGCCGCTGATGGCCACCTTGTCTTGGCGGAAAAATGTAGTAGTACGCCGAGGAGGGAGGGGCCGAGTGTCAGGCCGGGCAAGAGCAATTTATTCAGGTTCTGTAGTCCGATCTGGTAGCTGCAGTTGAATACAATGCGGTTCTTGCCGTTGTGGTGGACCTTGTGGTGGGGCACGTACCAGGATTCAGTCGTCTGGTCTGCCTCTTGATTGTCGATTTTCTTGATATGTCCCGCTGTGATCAGTTTGTCGATCTCAGCGCGGTATATAGTGGCTTGAGGGGGGTCTTTAGCTAGACGCGGCTCGGTGTTCAGTAGATAGCGTTGTGTCGCTTCTTTTGAGGCGTGGAGGGTGGGCATCCCCTCTCGCCTCAAGAGTGGAGTTGCGTATCTCATCACTCCGTCGACCTCGACCCTCTTTGTCTTCTGCTCGAGGAGAGCTATGGCATACGTGTCTTCCTTGGAACGAACTAGTTTCCGTTCGTTCTTGAAGGGCATCGAGTCTAATGTCCATAGTCTCTTGACGTGCTGCAAGAGGGTGGTGTCGTCTTCGCTTACCCTCGTGTAGAGGCAGCGGGTGGCTGTCGGTCGGTTGGAAGACCCGGAGAGGGGGCCTTGTAGTGTCCAACCCAGGCGGGTCTTGACCGCTGCTGGGCAGCCTCTGGGTCCGATGTGGACCTGGTCCGTTGGGACGATGAGGTCGGCATGGTCGGAGCCTATGAGCAGGGTCGGGGTGGCGCCGTCGATGAACGGTATAGGCAGTTGACGTAGGTGCACGTATTTCTCCATCAGCTGTGGGATGGGGTAGGTGTAACGTGACAGACCTATGTCATGGCTTGTGAAGGCATTAGTGATGCTGTACCGCTTCTCGGGCTGCTCGACCGCTGCTATTGTGAATGAGACGTTTTCACCCTTTATGGTCTTTAGGTCTCGCCGAATAGTACGGATTGTCATTGTTTCTTCGGTACCCCGCAGGCCCAACTGGGCTGCGGCGGAAGCGAGGAGGAGAGTCTTTTCAGACCCATCGTCGAGGACGGCGTAAGTGTCCAGGACCTTGTCCTCGTAGCTTAGGAGCACTCGGACCACCTTCAAAAGCACTCGGGAGCTCCCGCTCTTCGCAGGGTCTATATACATGACATTTACTCTCGAGCTGCTTTGTGGTACGGGTCTCCTCTTGTTGCTGTCGTGCAGGACCTCCAGGTGGGCGCCGTCGCACTTGCTGCATCTTTTCTTCAGGCGGCACTCAGCTGCCATGTGGCTGCGCGCGCAGCGGAAGCAGCGGCGGTTCGCTTTGATCCATTGACTCACTTCGTCAGCAGTCAGCTTCTTAAAGGTGCCACATTGAGACAGCCAATGTTCATGTTCACAATACTGGCAGGCAATCTTCCACTTTCCCTTCGCGTGGGGGGTGTTGTGGTTCTTGTGCTGCGGCACTGACTCGGCCTGGTGCATAACTGTCACGGACCGGCGGTTGTCATTGAACCTCCGCGGTCCATCTCTAGGGCTAGAGCCACTCCACACGAATGTGTCCAATCGTAGACTGCTGACCTCCCTGGCGAGGAAATCAGCCAGGTCTAGGAGGGATGGTTCTGGGCCGTGGGGGTCACGGTGGTCTTTCTGCCGCCGAAAACGCTCTTGACGGGCTGGAGGGAGCTTCTCCAGTATCCGCTCCACGTTGGAATTTGCATATAGTTCATATCTCCCCTTCTCCTTTTGTGACCCCAGCATCCCCACGAGGGATTGTACCTTGATAGAGAGGTCATCTAGTGCTCTATTGTCTTTGGCTGGGGGGAGGCGGTCGATATCTCGTATTTCTTGGATCACGTAATCCCATATGCGTCCATAGCGCGCGTCGAGGGCCACCAGAGCATCTGAGTAGGGGGTTCTTGAGTTTGAATATGCCAGCGCTATGTTATGCGCTCTGGGCACTTTGAGATGCTTGAGGAGGATGGCATATTTATAAGACTCGTCGTGGACATCGGACATTATAGTCTCTAAACACATGCGTAATTCTGTGTACTGTGCTCTGTCCTCGCGCGTAAAGTCTGGGAACGTCGGTGTTCCAAGGTAAGATGCCATGGATGGCTGGGACACCGATGAGCGTAGGGGGAGAGGCCTCCTGGGCGAGTCTCCCCATACGGGTGGTCGTGGGTTAGTGCTGGGTGGGTACCAGAGGCCGGGCCCCCAGGTGCTGCTCCTCGGTACTGACTGTGCATCAAACTCACCCATGGGTTGGGTCGGGGGTTTGTAACGCAGTGACTCGGGGCTGGGGTCGGGGCTGTACTGGGCCTCCTGGTCCAAAGTAGGTTCGTGCTGGTGGGCTTGCTGTCCTTCCTCGTCCTCCGCTAGGTCCTGGAGTCTTCTAGTTAGTCTCTCGGCAACGTAGGCCGGTTCTTCCCGTTGGCTGGGTCCCGTATAGACCGGTCGGGGAGGGGGCTCGGCGACGTAGGCAGGTTCTTCCTGTTGGCCGGGTCCCGTGTAGATTTGTCGGGTAGGGGAAGGTGCCCTAGACCCGTGTCGTGATGATCTCCGGGAGCTCCGTGTGGAGGAGGGGGGGGTCGCCCTCTGGATCAATTGTTCTATCATCTGCGCCTGCAGACGGTCTCTTTCCATCTCGCGCTGTGCATTGGCGGCATCGCGCTGTGCATTGGCGCGGTCTCGCTGAATGTTCTCTTCAACCTGGAGGCGCCTCTCTTCCTGTCTGATAGTCATCGCTGCGTCAGCCTGGAGGCGACTCTCTTCCAGTCGGATGCGTTCGTGCTCACTCTGTTGTTGAGCTTGGAGACGTTCGCGCTCCACTGCAGACTGTTCGCGCGCACTCTGTTGTTGCGCTTGGAGGCGCTCTCGTTCCGCTGCAGAGTGTTCGCGCTCACTAAGTGTCTGTGCTTGGAGACGGTCTCTTTCGGTTGATGCTGTCAGTGTGGCAATCAAGGCTTGTGCTAGTCGCTGGTCAGCCTCGCTGGGGGATGACACTGATGGAGGTGATCGGGCGCTGACAGGACTTGGTGGGGACCTGTTCTCTTGGCGTGCTCCGAGTTCCATCTCTTGAGCGCTGCTTCTTGATTTCTCCCGCGCCCCGAGGTCCATCTCTTGAGCGCGGTACTCTTCTCTGGGGTGCGCGCCGAGGTCTATCTCGGTGCGCGCTCTTGGGTCTCTTGCGTTCCGGGGTCTATCCCGGTGGCGCTTTCTTTATCCTGGGGCGCTCCGGGGTCTATCCCGGTGGCGCTGTCTTTCTCCTTTGGCGCTCCGGGGTCTATCCCGGTGGCGCTGTCTTGGGGTATAGTCACGTCATGTCCCGCTTGTTCCCCCCCGTGAGCTAAGTCAGTTTCGTTTGAACCCACTGGGGTCTCTACTGGTGGGGCCGACAAGTCGATAGGATTGGGCATGCTTAAACTATCAGTTTTATCCGTGCTTAACGTCTTTTTAGATAAGCTAGGAGGTAAAACGAAAGCGTAGTCCTCCAGGTGTGGAGGTGGCTGACGTTTGCGCCGAGGGCGCTCTAGTTTGGGAGAGCCGTCTGGAGAGTGTCCGCCGCTGGCCATATCAATATTAATATGATATTAAAGATTACTGATACCCTCCGGCTCGAAGGACCAATTGTAACTGAGGGGTTACAAAACCCTGACTGTATTAAAGATTGTGATAGATTAAACCACTGCTAGTTATGTACTTAGTATTACTGGCCAGACAGTACATCTAAATATGGCAGACACTCATAATAACACGGCACGGGACAAAGAAATATCATTGAGGGTATTTATTATTATGCAGTAAATGTACAGATATGAGAATTAGGGTCGCGCTTGTATGGCGAAGAATATGCATAAGTCAGTCAGTAGCAGAAGTCAGTGGGAATAGAATAATTCCTACGATGGGGTACTAGGCTAAGGCCGCCTGGCGTAGGATGGCAATTAGAGGGGGAAACGCTGGTACCGCTGGAGACAATGGGGTTCCTCCCAGAGTTGTAAGCTCTGGAGGAGAGAGGAATGTTCGGATACTCAGTCTGATCAATTGAAGAAGAAGGGGTTTCACGTACAGAATCCAGTCCTTGTAATCCAAAGCTCAGCATCAAAGCAATAACTGTAATCCAATTGCACGATAGCAATGATGATAGCCAGCTAGCCTCAATCCAAGAAGCCAGCCCGAAGTAGGTCCTCACAGTGGTTAAATCCAAACGACAGTGGAGATTAACGATGCTCTTCTCCAAGGGTAGTACGTTCCACAATCATTATAATCCAACCAATACTGGTTCTGCAATCGCCGCCGTCGGTTCCAATATGCACATGTCCAGTAGGTTCTCCGACTAGGCCTCCTCGGGTACTGGCACCAATGTATTTAGTCCACGCACCCTGGCTAAGGTCCACTAGCTAAACGAACGAACTGCTGGGTAATGCTGCACACGAACAAACTGCTGTTGGCACGATACACAATAATTAACGACTCTTTACTTCACATTAAGCTAAGTCGAACTTGACGTTACTGCATTAAATCTGACACTTTTACTATTCACTTCGCACGTGGTTCTCAACGCTCTGTTAGACGAACTGCTTCTCACTACATGACTGGATGAACGAACAGCTACTGTTCGCACCTGCCGCCATATATATACTTAAGTGGCTATCTAGTGCCGAACCTCAGTTCTCGTCTCGAATCAATGCGCCGTCTCCGGGCATGTTGCGACATGCCCGGACTCGCCTTTGAACCTGACTTTGGGGGCTTGCGGTCTGGCGCCGATAGCGTTATCCAATAAGGAAAGCGAATATTACTAGGATTCAAACGCAGGCTTAAAGGGATATAACGTGTATATATAAATAATATACAAGGTATATAAAACAATAAATGCAGATTCTCAGCTTTAATCTGGCCCTTCACAACAGTTATTAATACATGTTTCTGTTTCAGTGAGTGGGGCGCTTTGCTCAGGTGAAGGGGGCGGGGCTAATAAGCCACAGGTGCAGAGTGTGACGGCAGGGCAGCAGCAATACTGTACGCAACGCAGAAGCAGCCTTATGTTCACTAGATTATTAGGATCTCCTGTTTATTTCTATGTATAATATTGTTTTCATATTTTGTTCTTTCTGGACATTAAACAAGCAAAAAGAGCAACAAAAACGCCCAGTGGTTTTCTGTTCTGCGACTGTGAGTCTGACACTGCTTCCCAGCCCTACAAGAAAGGAACATTCAAATATAGTTATAGGCAGCGGTGCGTTCCTAATATCAACTGTGATTGCACGCACGCTAATGGCGCCACGTGCACGCGCGCTCCCGCGCATGCGCATAAATGTCCCCTCGCTTGAGCACAGACTAAAGACAGTGCCTAATAGACAGTGCCTCTACGAATGGAATGTAACACATATCATTCACAAGTTAGGTGTGAATGTATCTGAGAACGTATTTAACACCTGACGACCGGCGCTATTGATATGCAAAGTAGCCCAGGTGGGTACTGTTATAGCGAGTTGGCGAGTGCAGCGCATTCCTGTGTGCGTGCACACGCTTCTGCTCAAATCTTTGCTCAAATCTTACTCTGCACGGAGTGCAATCTCGTCCCATGAGCAACGCATGCCTGGTTATAGGACAGACTTTTTTGGATTTTGGCCACTACAAATCAATCAATCACAAATGTAACACAAAACGAAAGTAGTAAACAAGGCGAAAGTCCGTCGCACCAGTAACACGTGTCTGCACTAGTAACACGTAGGGGGAGAGAGAGAGCCCCCCCCCCCCTCATCCGCATTCGCAGTAGTGCAAAACAAGGTACAAGCCCCGACACCCCGCCCACGCACAGTCAAACAGAGTACAAGCCCCGAAGACCCGCCTCAAACAGAGTACAAGCCCCGAAGCCCCGCCCAGACGTTGGGCTTGCGGCTCTGCAGATATACCCTATTGCGTGTGCGGACCACTTTTGCGTCAGTCAAACTTATACCAGAGAAACGGTGCGGCGGCCCCTTTAAACGTTTCCAGAGAGGAGGCGAGGAGGTGCTTTCCTTGTTCAAGTTGTGTGCCCTCACGTCAAAACAAAATTGGTAGTTAATTAAGTTAGGTAATTTAGCTTAGTGCAGACGAAATTATCCTGGGACAAAAATCGGAACAAAGGTGACAATTAGTCTATATAACTGTGTTATTTAAGTACCTGCTAGTTAATTAAAATACAGCATATCTTTGTCTCAAGATTGATTGTGCGTCCGATAACGTTGACGTCATTCAGAGACGACTAGTTTGGTTAACTTTATTGGTTTTCAAATACAATGACTTATACAATAAAGAAAGTACAAATAACTGTAGGATGTTGGTTAGCTAACGCCACGTTAATAGCGTTAATAGTTAGCTATTACAACAACTGTGACGCTAACGTTATCACATTGCCAGTTATAAAATATGCTTGTCTGTTTTGCCAACTCCAGTCTCTTGCAAACCTTTTCTTAGGAAAGAAGCTGACTACCCCCCAACTGACGCAACTGTCCACAACTACTTGTCAACAATGTCAGGTGGTAAGTGAGCAATTAACAGCCCATTGACTGGTAATGTAGTGAGATCAGCCAAGATCCCCAATCCAATTTATAGCTACTTTGACTTTGTCCTCAAGGTGGTGTAGAATAGAATACGTTTTATTTACTGTCACTCCTCAACACACGACCATATAGTGCAAAGTGCATACAGCGTGGGGTAAAGTCTTATTAAATTCATGATTCTCAATTGGCCTTAAAAGGCATTCAATTAAAAAGTATTAAATTAAATTTGCACAGGTAGGCCTATTCTTTAAAATTATTATTTATTTTTTAAGGTTTTTGTATTCAAATCGTTGTATTTATGTGTTTGTTTGTTTGTTTGCGTTATGTCACGTGCTATGGTCGTGAAATTGGTATACAATTTCGCTCTAAGTGGTAATAAAAACGTGGGTTATACCATTAGCAGGAGAAACTGCTATGTAGCAGGGAAACTGCTGTTTGTCAAAATTCCCTTCAATAACCAACTGCACAACCGGGGTACAAAGAGTAACAACTTTATTAGATAAAAGTACCTGTGATAATCAGATCATACAGGGGACACAGGATTAATAATCAAGGGGAATAATCGGGTACCGTAGAGGGCTCCTGTTATACAGTATAAGTAACTCACCCCAATCGGGCTAAGTTCAATGACCTAGTATTTGGCCTCTATAGGAGGCACTGCAAATGTGAACATGGTATGTCTAATCACACACGCTAAACACCCACTTTTTGAGGCACTGCACTTGGAACAATGTATATGCCTAGTCAAACCCGACACGCTAATCACCCTCTGTAAGAGGCACTGCACTTTGAACAATGTATGCCTAATCAAACACGGCACGTTAAACACCCTCTCGAAGAGGCACAGTAAATAGACATCAATCAACCATAACAATAGTTAAATAAGGAATACTCTCCAGGTACTAATTACCCCTCCCTCTCGCTTTCCCATGTCACCCTTCAATCGGTCACATTAAATATCATGTCAGCCTGAGCTATACAATAGGGGCATATAAAAGAATAGCTAATATGCCAGTTAAATTAAGAGGCACGATATACATACAGACAGTATAAGATACACAATATACAATACGGTATATACCAATTACACAGTATACACAATTATAAAATAGGCCATACTAAATACAATAATTACTAAAATACAATATCCTATACTAAGTGCAATGTGTAACAGTGGACTTAACTCGCCCTCGTGGCGCGACCCTCCCGGGGGTCTGCTCTTTGGACGCCGTCCAACTCTCCAGGAAAACGGCTTACACCAGGTGGTAGCTTTCACTCTGGCAGTCAGACTCGCTGTCCGCAAGAACGTCCGAGTGCAGCGTTATGGGAGCTAGATACAGCAGCACCCTCTATTTCCCGGTCCCTCGTATAGCTCCAGGAGGATAGGCCTCCCCTCCTATCACTATACAGAACCTGTGCCCGCTCGCTGTCTTTTCTTCGTCGCCGGTGGTCCTACCTAACCACGATCGACCCCTCCCCCCTGGAATCCTAACAGGGTGCTGGTACCAAATGTAGCGAGGTGCTCCGACCCTGATCCCAGAGTCCCACTGGCTTTTGAATAGTCTCAGCGTCTCGGCGGTGAAAGACTGGGGAAGGAGCTTTGATTTGATTTGATTTTATTAGGGATCCCCATTAGCTGGTGCGATAGCAACCAGCTAGTCTTCCTGGGGTCCACACACAAAAAAAACATACAAAAACAATCACTATTGCAAAAACAAAATTATTAAAAGTCAGTACACACAATGCATAATGAAACTACTGTAACAATTAAGTCAAGATGACATAAAACTAAACTTTGCACTATCTGACATAAAAGGGGACGGGCAACAAAAGAAGCACATTTCCTGGAAATACCAATTGCTCTTCCCATTTTTAAAACAATATAATTAATATGCTGAGACCAAGACAGAGTGCAATCCAGCATCACTCCAAGGAGTTTAGTACCTTCAACTTGTTGAACTGCCGAATTACACAAGTTTAAATGAAGCTTTGGATTTGTAGATAACCTGTGCCTTGTTCCCAGCACAATACATTTAGTCTTGGAGATATTAAGGACAAGTCTATTACATACTACCCAGTCATGCACAACTTTAAGTTCTCTACTCAAAACTTCATTAAGTACATTGCATGATGGTGCAGCGTAATACAATGTTGAATCATCTGCATAAAGAACTGTTGTAGCACATTTGGTAGCCCAAGATAGGTCATTAATAAATACAGAGAAGAGCAAAGGTCCTAGGCAACTTCCTTGCGGAACGCCACACTCTAGACCTCTGCTACTGGGCTACTCTGCTACATGCGCAGATTGCCCACGGATTGTTTTTTTCAAAACTTTGTTTATTGAGGTTTTTTCATTGCAATATGAGATCATCACAAGGTCAAATTGTACACATATATGCCAGACGTATTGCACATATCTACATATAAGTAGTCAAAATATAGGTCTGTTGAATGTAGACAATATACATATTGCACAAAGGTACATATAGTTAGTCAAAATATAGGTCTGTTGGATAAACAATATACCTATTGCACAAAACTATGTATAAGTAAACAAAATATAGGTCTGTTGAATGTAAATAATATACATGTTGCACATGGCTACGTATAAGTAGTCAAAGTATAGGTCTGTTGAATATATAGACTAAAAAATAGTACACCACAAAATAAATATAGATATTGTTTCGGACATAGTCAATTAAACAGATATGTACACTCAGGACAAGCACTGTACAGCAGGAATAGAGGAATGGAACAAATTTTTTTTTAAATGAGAAGGTAGACATCGGTTACATTTGCACAAGTAGATAGGTCACTCGACTGGACTGTGCTAGGTTAGGAGTGAGCATTATTTATGGGGGGTCGATTGAGCCTTGTTCCCCAACATAGGTAAAGAAACGGCCCCATGTTTTATAAAATCTAGCTGTAGAACCCCTTATGACACACCTTATTTTCTCCATCTTAAGGAAGTGCAAAATATCCCTGAGCCACATAGAGTGAGATGGAGGAGTGGGTGACTTCCAATGCAGTAAAATGAGACGTCTAGCCAGGAGAGTAACAAATGCCACCAGGTCAGTTTTATATCGTGGCAGAGACAGAGTAGTAGGGGAGATAGAGACACCAAAGCAAGCAGTTATGGCTGTCGGGCTGATTGGGATCTCAATACTATTTGAGATAGTTTCAAATATTTCAGACCAAAAGTTATGCAGGGAAGGGCAGGACCAAAACATGTGACTATGTGTAGCAGGGGCACGGTGGCATCTGTCACAGGTGGGATCAATGTTGCCATAGATCTTGGCTAGCCTGACTTTAGTAAAGTGTGAACGGTGAACAATTTTACATTGGATCAGTCCGTGCCTGGCACAAATTGAAGAGGAGTGGACCCGGTGTAGAATATCCTCCCACAGGTTGTCTGTGATGTCCTCACCCAGGTCCTCCTCCCATCTCCTCCTGATCTTTTCTAATGAGGTAGGACGCAGTGAGGAAATCAAGCCATACAGGACAGATATAATACCCTTTGTGACCAGTGTAGGCTTTAGTAAAGTGTCAATAGGAGTGGCTTCTGGGAGTTTGGGGAACTGTGGGTTGATATTACGTACAAAACTGCGGACTTGCAAGTATCTGAAGAAATGTGACCTCGAAAGAGAGAACTTGTCAAGACAGTTGTTCAAATGATGCAAAAATATTTTCTATATATAAATCACTGAACGTTCTAATACCAAGAGGGGACCAGGAGAGAAAAGCTCTATCCATCACAGAGGGGGGGAAAACAGGGTTAGCTGTAATTGGAGCTAGTAAAGAAAAAGATTGTAAACCAAAATGTCGTCTGAACTGGTTCCATATCCTGAGTGTTGATTTGACAATGATATTTTTAGAGTAGGGAGAGGTGGGAAAAGGTAGAGGTGCGTGAGCCAGAGCAGCCAGTGAGGCAGGGCTGGAAGAAGAGGATTCCAAAAGCAACCATACAGGGGATGAAGGTGTGTCTTCAAACCTTGCCCAATGTTGTAGTGCTCTAAAGTTGGCTGCCCAATAATAGAATTTAAAATTGGGCAGAGCCATCCCTCCCAGAGGCTTTGGTCTTTGTAGGAGGGCTTTACCGAGCCTAGGGACTCTCCTATTCCAGATGAACTGCGACACCAAACTGTCAATTTTCTGGAAGAATGCTTGTGTGAGAAAGATGGGTAAACATTGAAAAAGGTATGAGAATTTTGGCAGGGAGTTCATTTTAACTGAGTTGACTCGTGCCGTTAAGGACAGGGGTAATAGCGACCATCGTTCAAAGTCTTTATGTAGTTTGCTTAACAAAGGGGAGAAGTTAGATTTAAATAAATCCTTAAATTTGTCTGTGAAACGAATGCCAAGATATGTGAAGCCAAGTGGGGAAATTTTAAAGGGTAAAGTATGTAAGGGGTAATTTCGACCTTCAGCATTCAGAGGGAATAGCTCACTTTTATCTAAGTTTAGTTTATATCCTGATATTGCACCGAATGAACTGAAAACATCAAGGGCAGCTGGAATAGAGACAGAGAGATTCGATACATATAAAAGCAAGTCATCCGCATAAAGTGAAGTCTTCTGTTCGATGCCAAACCTATGAATACCAGTTATGTTAGGATTTGATCTGAGAGCAATGGCCAATGGTTCTATTGCGATATTAAATAATAAGGGACTCAAATTGCAGCCTTGCCGAGTAGAGCGAAAGAGAGGGAAATATTCAGAATGTGTGTTGTTGGTTCTGACTGAGGCTATAGGGGAGGTATAAAGCAGTTTCACCCAAGTGATAAATGTTTTACCCAAGCCAAATCTCTCCATGGTGTAGAATAGGTAGCTCCACTCCACCCGGTCAAAAGCCTTCTCGGCATCTAGTGAGATCACAGCTTCTGATATTGAGGAAGAAGAGGGATTATACATGATATTAAGAAGCCGTCTAGTGTTAAAAGAAGAGTACCGGTTTTTTATGAATCCAGTCTGATCTGGGGAAATAATAGAGGGTAGTACCGATTCTAAGCGCATAGATAGTAGTTTGGAAAGAAGCTTTAAATCCACGGATAGCAAACTTATAGGACGGTAGCTCCCACATAGGAGAGGGTCTCTGTTCTTCTTCAAGATTAAGGAAATTGTGGCCTGAGTGAGTGTATGGGGCAATTTAAAACAGCAGAAGGATTCATTGTACATATCAATAAGAAGTGGCGCCAATTTGCCAAAAAACTTCCTATAGAATTCAATTGGGTAACCATCGGGGCCTGGGCATTTACCTGCCTGCATGTTGTGAGCAGCCTCTTCAATCTCCTCTATTGTGATAGGCTCCTCCAGTTTCACCGCTGAGTCGGAGTCAACTTTAGGAATATCAAGAGAGTCAAAAAAGTTGCTAAAGGCAGACGGGTCAGTGGGTTGTTCTGCAGCATAGAGAGATGAGTAGAAGTTTTTAAATTGTTCATTAATTTCTTTGGGATCTGTAGTTCTGCCTGTTGAAGTTTGGATTTGTGGTATTTGATGCGAAGCTGATGCCTGTCTTAATTGATGAGCTAATAGTTTATTCGCCTTATCTCCGTGTTCATAGTAATTGTATCTGGATTTGAATAGTAATTTTTCGGTATGGGTGGTAGTCAGAGTATCGAATTCTGCTTGTAACAATAGGCGTTCCTTATATAAATCAGGTGATGGAGCGATAGAGTAAACGTTGTCAATCTGAGTGATCTGTTTGGTTAAATTATCTAATTTCTTCTTTCTGGCTCTAGTCTCATAAGTGCAGTAAGAAATAATTTCCCCCCTTAAGTATGCCTTCAGTGTCTCCCATAGTAAGGAAGCTGAGATCCCAGGCGTCTTATTGATATCCAAAAAAAAATCTATCTGCTTGGAAATAAAAGTAACAAAATCTTCGTTCGATAACAAACTAGTATTCAGTCGCCAGGGTGGTCGGGTGTTATCACATCCCCTAATTTGCAGTTCCATTAGAACTGGAGAGTGGTCCGATATGACAATAGCATCATATGAGCAAGATAATACTGATGAGATGAGCCGATTGTCGATCAAGAAATAATCAATACGAGTGAAGGTGTGATGAACATGAGAGAAGAATGAGTATGCTCTGCTAGATGGGTTGTGAAAACGCCAAGGGTCTGAAAGTGAAAACTCTTCCATAAAAGATTGAATGGTTTTAGCAGAGCTTGAAAGTACTGCATTTCTGTTAGATGAGCGATCCAATGATGGATTAAGCCAGCAATTGAAGTCCCCTCCTAATATCAGATAATGTGTGGAGAGGTCAGGTATCGAAGAGAACACAGATCTAAAAAATGAGCTATTGTCCCAGTTAGGGCCGTAGATATTAAGCATAATCACTGGGGTGCCACAGAGCTTTCCAGTTACCAGCACAAATCTACCATTTGGGTCAGAGAGAACATCTGAGCAAATAAAATTTATTGATTTGTGGATTAAAATTGCCACACCTCTAGCTCTGCTCTGAAATGATGAGTGGTACACTTGGCCAACCCATCGTTTACGTAGTCTGGTATAATCAGATAGCTTGAAATGAGTTTCCTGAAGGAAAGCTATATGAACCCCCAAATTCTGAAGATGCCCCAGTACTTTACTACGTTTGATTGGCTGATTTAAGCCCTTACAATTCCAACTAGTAAATTTGACCACTCCTCCAATCTGCTGTGAGGTTTTAGGTTGAGTCATAGACTGGTGTTGAGTGTACAATGAGTAACATCGAAAAGTATGTCCTAATAGTATTTTTTTTGTGCAGTGGCCAAGTCATAGAAAAAACAACAACAGTATAAACATCGCACAAAAAGAACTGTAAATGTAAACAAACCCTTCCCTCCCCCCTCCCCCTCCCTCCCATGCTGATGCGTCTCCTCAAATTGGACGCGCGCATAACCCACTATTACTAACTCTAAAGATAAACACCACCCCTTCCGTGGTTAAGTGACAAATGTTAATATTGTGAAATATCGTAGTCCCAAAATGAAATAGTCTGTATATGCTCAGTCATATGGACATGAATTATGAACTTGCCGTTCAGCTGATGGTTACAGTCTGGGGAACCGCTTTTCTGAGTTTAGTGTTTATGAAAGTCGAGGCGGCGGCCGGGTCTTCAAACGTGTGCGTTGAACCACTCGGCAGAGTGATTTTCAGAACCGCAGGAAACATCAGCCCAAACTTGATACCAGGACAGGCATGGAGTTCACGTTTCACTCGTCCAAACGCAGCCCTCTTCTTGGAAACAGCGCCGGTGTAATCAGGGAAAATAGAGAGCCTTTTGCCTTGGAAGAGTAGAGGGGTGTCACGGGAGGTCGCGCTGGCCCGACGTAGGATTTCGTTCCGGAGATGAAAGAAGTGGACCCTGATGATGAGCGGACGAGGCGTCTCTCCCTCTTTGGGTTTAGCCCGCAAAGTGCGATGGGCTCTGTCGAGTAGGGGCTCATCATCCAGGCCAAGTAGGTTCTTGAGTAGGCGGCCGATGAATTCCGTTGGCCGCGGACCCTCCGAGCCCTCAGGTATCCCCACGAGTCGAAGGTTGTTCCTCTTCGATCTCCCCTCTAGGTCCTCACATTTGTCGGTTAGTAATTTCACCTGTGACGTGAGCTCCTTAACAGTGGAGTCAAGCGAGGAGAGCTGGTCACTGTGGTCGCTCGTCACACGTTCCAACTCGCAGATAGTTTGCCCGTGTTCATTTATTTTCAGCAGCAATGGTTCAGTAATATTCACCAGCTCCGTGCGCACTGCAAGGATTTCAGCTCTCAGGTTAGTTGCCGATGAGTCAATTCTGCCACAAATATCTTCCTTCAGCGAGTTCAGCATTGATTGTAAGGCCCCTAGATCAAAGGCGCTGCCGCTGGTCATGTTAGCAGCTGGCGCGTGCGGTGGGGGTGGCCCGGGTGGCTGATCAAAGATTGTTTGTTGTCCTGCACGCGTCGTCCTTAATTTGGGTTTAACAGGACCCATGGACGATTTAAAGTGTCGAAAAGTCTGCCTGACTGGTAGATGAACATACGTTGTCCAGTGTCCAAAGTCCAAAAAGAAAAAACGTAGTTAAAGGACTATTTATAATTGAAGTTTGTCACAAACCGGCGGAGCGGCGATTGCCCACGGATTGTGACGCAACGCACACCCGCCCTGGACTGTTCCATCAGAGGGGGGAGCTTCGGTGGCCAGTGTGAGTGGCTACAGACCACTGCACTTAAATATAAACATTAGTCTACCTGGAGACTCAATGAGGTAATTGTAGATATCGCCATAAGACGCGTCTGGTCATTTAGTGGGATCATTATTTCATTATCCTGTTCGGCTGAAAGGACACTGGCCACCGAAGCTCCCCCCTCTGATGGAACAGTCCAGGGCGTGTGTGCGTTGCGTCACAATCCGTGGGCAATCTGCGCATGTGCATGGGGGGAATAGGTGCTTAAAAACAGGCTTTTTCTCTGCCGATTTAGTTCTGATCGATTAGGAATGGCTCGCGCCGTGTTCAGGAGATTCAGGCGCATACAAGTGTATTCGATCATGTCTCCAGCACCCCCAAAGCCGTATCTGCAACCACATACATCACGGCTCTCATCCACATTCATTCATATGCTCCCCCGCTATCTCCTCCCCGATTTCAGAATCCCGGAAGTGTTGCAGTGGTCTATGGGCAGGTGTACACGTGGTGAAAGCTTTCATTTAGGATATGATTAAAGGGACAGTTCCAATAGAGCAAAGTGCTCGCTATTACTCATATAACTAGGGTTATAAGATAACCCCCGATATCGGCAGTGTTGTGCTAGTTACTGAAAAATAGTAACTCAGTTACTGTGCTGCTATACGCCCACAGCTGGGGTGAAGGGATGGACAGGATGCCACTCAGTTGTCGAAAGCTTTTTTTGATTTTCTCCAACAGGTTACAAACCTTGAAACAAATCACACAAACAGTCAATAACCAGCACATCAACTACTATCGTTCTGAAAACAATTCGCTCACATCCACTCACCAGTTCCCTCTCGTGTCCTTTCTCTGCTGTCAAATTCCCTGCAACTTCCTGTTTACCTCTTTCACCGACACCATGTGACGTATTTCAACCAATTGCAGCCTATTCTCCGCTAAGTGCCCGGATCTCACGTGAATAATAATCAGCATCTCAATGCAAGAGCCTTAACCAAGCATACAGCACTTCCATACATCCAAAATGAAATAATATATAGTTCCATACAACCAAAATTAAATAATATAGTTAATCAATAGCTCAACTACCACTTATTAACATTCACATAAACGCACAGTATAAAAATCAATACTCAATATTACTTATTTAACATCACCCAGAACTAAAGTGCAAGGTATTTTTCCATGGACTAACTCAAGCCTCTCTTACCTCAACCAAAACCCCCACCACCCCATATAAAGCTACACAGTTACTTTACTAGTTACTTACACCCAAAAGTAATGTGTGACTGTGAAAAGTAACTATTTAGTTACTTTAAAAAAAAATGTAATTGCTCCCATTAATGCCCTTACAAATTCTTAGTCAGAAAATCTCTGTCTCTCATTATTATCCCCCTTTTTCCTTCCTCCCTCCTATTATAAGCGTCTTGCAATGTTGGTTAAGATATGAAATACTTGCCATAGTGCATACAGAGACTGTAAACAAACACGCCCACAACGCAGTCCGCACACAGGAGTCAGGACTGCGATTATTAATAGAATAGGAATATGTCAAGATATTGCCGACACAGTATGGCTCGGCGGCCCGATCAAACCAAGCAGACCATGTACAGACTACAGTATGGCTCGGGCTCGGCGGCCCATCAAAAAATAACACAGTATGCTATGACACGGCAGAACATAATACAGTTTGGCTCCACACACACACACAGCGGCATCACTTATGAAAAGTTATTCGGTTACTTACCATTGTTGCAGCTGACGCGCCTTGCTCCAAATGTGTGACAATAGACAGTAAAGCAAAGTGGCAAAACTCGTCCACAAAGTAGATTTTTGAAACAAAGTTCTCCAAGTCCTGTGGGTATTGTCTCCTCAATTGTTCTGCAGCTGAGCGAATTTCAGTTCTGCTCAATAAATGAATCCGAGAGAGGAATCCGAATTTCCCCTCTAACTAGTGCTTGTATGCTTCATTGCGTCGTTAGTAAAGTTTTCAATCAATCAATCAAACAATGCTGTTTGTTTAGACATTCACAAGACTTGCATAACGTTACATAATGTTAGCTAGCAAGCAAGCTAGTCGACAATATCTCCTTCCTCCATGATTGCTATCTACAGTACTAGAGAATTCGAAGGTGCCCGCGAGGCGATGACGTTGTTGTCACGTTTAGCTTTTTTTAATTTTTTATCCACTTTTTCTCCTTGTTTTCCATTTTTTTCTCCCATCCCAATTTCGCCTCGCCAATTCTCCCTTCAATTCTCCCCTCCCCTGTCTCGAACGTTGATAGACTATGCTTCCCACTGGTCGGCTGCAGTGAGGACGAAGCCTTGCATCACGTGTCCCCTCCGGTACACGAGGAGGCAGCCGTCGCATCTTTTCACCTGTACAGCGCGATCTCTCAGTGGCGAGGAGTAACGCGTGGGAGGCTCACACTGCCCCTGTTACGTCCTGATTCTGCTGTACAGGCGCACCAACCGACCTGTAGGAGTCGCTGTCCACTACGTCCAATTCCCACCCACCAGCTTTCCCACCCCTAACACTGCCAATTGTGTTAGTATGAACGACCAGCCAAGCTGGTAGCAACGGCGAGAGCTGGGCTAGAACCCAGCATCTCCTGCATTAGTGGCGAGCGCCTTGCCCACTGCGCCACTTAGCCGCCCACGTTTAGCTTTTAATGTGATTTGATTGGTGAATTTGGTGGTAACTGTCAGGTCCAGCCGCCAGGGGGGTGAAGAAGCCATTGAAGAAGAAATATCCCTAACCTAGAACCAAGCTGCGGCCGTGTTAAGGCTTAGGCGCTAAGCCCAACCCATTGAATTAAGCTCAAATCTTATTGGCTAATAATGAGGTAATGGACGAATAATCCCAAAAAAAATAAACGGCCTAGCGTCAAAAAAGCCTCCAAATGTCAATCAAAATAATGCTACCAGCAGACTGCTGGGCTCAGTCAGACTCAGTATGGGCTGCCTCAGTCAGTGACAGTGTTAGAGAGAGTGGGCGCAGTTTCGCTCGTTCAGTTAATTTCTCCAGGAGGGAGAAAATTATTATAACACAGATGAAAAATAATGATTTTTTTATTATTGTAAACTATAAAAAAAGAAATAATTATTTCTTTTAATTTCTATTTATTTTTTATTTTTTTACTGTTTATATTTTTGGGGAAGCTTGGCTTCCCTTGGCTCCCATGAATATTCACCACTGTGTACCAGGCATGTTAGGATAGGATGCTAAGTTGACTTCTGAGTGTTACAATATAAATAATCACCCTCTGTCACTGAAAGAATGATAGGTGTGCAGTTGTACAGTTCAATTTCAGTGACTTTCAGTGATGTGTCCAATTTTACTATAGGTATAGAAGCCAATTGTCCAAGAAAAAGGTCCTATCTGTACTTCAACTTCAGCACTCTTCTTTTTGTTGAAGCACACTTTCACACACTCACTTAAAGGGGAACTATTTTACTATTTCTTTCACTATTTGGGCACTTTTACACAATTCCTGTGAGTTTATGGAACACCTCTGTAATTATAATTTTTTTTAATTCATTGTTTTGTATTTCTAATGAAGTCCTCAAAAACAGCATTTTTCTACCTCAAGATCTTAAGCCGCTTTGAGCCTGGGCACCTAAACCACTGCGCCGCCTGAACATTATCATGCAGCGGAGTCTCTCTGACATCACAAATCCGCACATTTTCAGATGACTCAGTTCAGTGAGGGTGAATATTGTGAGAGGAGAATTGGAAGAATGCGCCAATATGAGAATTAGAGACATAGATCATATTAATATAAGTCCACATAGCTAGGAAACAATGCTAAACACTGAAAAAGGCCATTTATAAGATAGTTCCCCTTTAACTTTCAAATGTTTATCTGTTGCATTCATCCCTGTCAGCCTGAGCTGATACCAGAGGTACCAGAGGGAAGACTCTTAATGCATTGGATTGCCTTGCCACTAGATGGAGGTCTTTGCTCTTTATTTGTCCTGGTTGTCTGACTACTTTGTGGATCAGTGGCTGTGGGTCTCAAATATTTTGACGTCTGTTCTCTGATAACGAGGCACACTTTATGAGTGTGAAAGAGAGTGCACAGAATCTTGGCTTGTCTTGGACTTGAGAACTTGAGAAATCAGAAATGCATTATCTGAGTAAGTCCACGTTGGCTCAGTCCACGTGTATGAAATCCAAACATTACATTTCAGTCAGTAACTCGACACAGTCTTCACAATAGGAAAACACGACCACTGACCAGCTGTTTGCATGTGTACTAACTGACACTGTCGTAGTTCACAAATTATTGTCACACAAGGCAATACTAATGACTATAAAATGTGCTGGCTAGTCTAATGCGATGCTGTAACAAAACATGCCTGTTATAGGCTACATGTTCACTAACATGGTTTTGCCAAGTGAGATATTAACCTACTGAATTGCAATATTTAGGCTGAATATGAAGTAAGATACCATGATGAACTGATTAATATTCATGTTCCATCTTTGTGATATTGAAGTAGACAGAGTGGCTCTCTTATTATGGCCCACTGTATCTCTTTTGGCAGCATGGCTTCATTGCTTTTTAGCATCCTGGCATGTTATTTACCTGGAAGTGTTGTTAATTAATTGATAAACATCTGGTTGTTACACGAGACAGATCAGGTTTGAAAGGTCATTTGGCACAGAGTTGTCACGTGTTGTCCTGTCCTGTTTTCCTGGCCGGGTAACACTATGTCTTTTGCTGTGTCGTCACTATTTATAAGCCATAATGTCAGGCGTGAACGATTTTAATCCGACCCAGGCCTGTCGTCTCTCCTCAGAGCTTTTTCTGGAGATTTGGAGTTCACTAGTCAGCTTACTAAGCCTGGTCCTGTGCCTCTCCATGCCGACCATTTGGGCTCCTTTTCTCTTGTTTTTAATAGTTTGTCATTCAATGATATCCTCTAGCGTGTTTTTCTACCTCATGCATTTTTTTCTCTAACCAGATCTAGGTTAGATCGGATGTTCTATTTTTAGGTGAGTGTTAAACTTGGTGGTGCTTGGCTACTGTGTTGTAGTGTCTGTCCCAGGGGGCTGCCGGCTGACATGCTAGCTTGGAGACTGTGATCTGCGATGCCCTTTCCCACCGCTGGTTTTCTCCGTGTTGGCTACAGGAAGCTCATTCCCCGGTTGCTGTGGCAACCAAGGTGGATGGCCCCCAGCCCGAAGGGCGGAAGCCTCGGGCCACCTTTCATCCTGCCCCTGTGCAGCCTGACCGCTGACCCGCTGCTGGAAGGGAGGAGGAGGAGCCAGCTGTGCAGAGGGACTTCTCCACCCCTGGCATGCGCCCTGCTACCCTGCTGGCCCTGCTGTGTGAGAGTGAGCGTCAGATCTGCTCCCCTCTCTCCCTCCCTCTGCCGGACATTCTGCAGCTCTCGCTCACTCTGCTCCCGACGGAAGAGGAGCCCAGGCAGCAAGATGTCATCCTCCTCCTCCTCCTCCTCTGCCGGCGAGGGGCAAGAGAAGTCCAAACCCCAATCCCCGTTACGCAAGAGGGGGAGCCTGCAGAGCACCACCAGCCCTGGTGAGTGGAGAGGTGTGGGTGCTGTGTGGGGGGTGAGGTTTTGGTTCTGGAGTCAAAACATGCACAGATGCTTGTGCGATGGCATCAAGGAATCCAGACTTTTTGCATGGAGCAATATGAAGGAAAACACAGACAAAGGTGGACTGTTTTTTGTTGCTCAATTTAGGGTTTAATGAATTCAATTGTCTCTTTAATGCTGGGGAATTCTGCCTGATCTTTCACATTGAGCATTACCACATAGGTCTATGTAATCTTCATTGCACAATTTAAACCAAACATTAGACTTTCATCAGTGACGTTCAGTAACTCTTTTAATTAGTCATCATTGGACAATATCTTGTCAATGCTGTATCTAGCAAGTTAATATAGCCTTGTTGTTAGGCAGTTACTGTAGGTCCAACTACCCTAAAGAAAATGTGGAACGTGAGCCTGATGTTGATTTTACTGATTAGTGAGATTGATGTGATGTCTAAGCTGCTCAGTGACGGGATAGTGACCAGCCGTGCAGACTGATGTGTCCAGTCAGCTATGTGCCAGGAAAGCCTTTGAAGTGGAGTTCAACGCAAAAGTGCTAGTCATGCATAGTGAGTGCATCTTGGAATTGGCACGCTATGCAGAAATAGTTTGTCCTCCTTCATTCACTCTTGATCTCTGTACGGATTTCTTTTTATGTTAGTACAGTCAATCAAGCTGTATTGACCAATGTAAATTAGCAAGCAGGGGATATTGGATCAAGAAGATCTCTCAGCTCTCTGAAGCCAGAAGTGTTGATTACGGCTATACGGGTTCGGAGGACACCGTGTCTTCTGGCCTTTCCTGATCTCACACACTGGGTTTGGACACAGCCATAGGTTCCTCACAACATGACAATGGCCGCCCTCCCCAACTGTTTAGGCAAGCCATGTTATCTTAGCTGAGGGGGCTATATGAGCAACCATGTGGTGAAAGAATCTGCTTATATGAATAGGCTTAGGCTGTGTCCATGCCATGGCAAGCTTATATGAATAGGCTGTGTCCATGGCAAGCTTATATGAATAGGCTGTGTCCATGGCAAGCTTATATGAATAGGCTGTGTCCATGGCAAGCTTATATGAATAATGTAGAAGCAGTGTAGGGGTTCTGGTACAACTTCACCTACTTCCAAGGTTCATGGAGAAGGGAATGGGTTAGGGTTATGGTTAGTTTAAAGAGATCAAAACTCCAGCAACACTTATAGTAGGCCTATATAGAAGAACTTTTATTGTTAGACCAACGATTAGAACAATGGACCAACCATTTTTGTAGGTTGATATGTGTGTGGATGTATATGATTGGTTGTCTTACTTTTTTAAATTTGTATTGTTCTACTTTTTTTATATTATTTATTTATAATATATTTATAATCCTATTTAAATGTAGTTTGTAATGTGCTTCATGATGACCTTGATGAAAGCCACAAGCTGAAATGTGTTGTTCTATATGCTATTTGTCCTCTTATTATATGAATACTAATTTGCTCATGTCTTTCTAGGTATTTGAATCTAGATATCCGTTCAATAATCTCTTCATCCTCTCTTACTGTACCTTTCCCTCGATTTACAGTATTATATTAATATCCAAAATCTGGTAATGAATACAATAAATACAGACACCTGGCATAATGAGTAACTGAGCATGATGAGTTTAACTGAGCATAATTTCCTCTGACTCCCCCACCTTAGTGCCACTGATCTCTGGACTCTCCGAATGGAATGGAACCAATAGCAACTAAGTTAATATCAGATTGTTCAGCTGTTATTGCAAAATGCTGTTTTACAAAATCTAGATGTTGACTCCAGTATAGATTTCACAAATGCCTTTCTGCCCCTAGTCATTAGGGATCAGATGTCATCCACTTGAGCGGTCAAACTACTTATCCATCACTGATACTCCCCTTGACAATAAGAGAGGTGTTGAACACTCATGCTACATTGTAGTTACCGGTATATCATTAGCAGTAACCACACATGGCTGATACAGTTTTTTTGTCTCCTCACTTGACTTAAACGCTTAATTTTCATGTCATCAGATGGTAAGTAAACCTAGCCACTTAACAAAGAAATGTATCTGTAGAATGCAGTCTTTAATCTAGTCCCAATTTCCATATGTTTAGCTTCAGCCGGTTCCTGTGATTGTGGCACAGCACGCATGTTAGATATTTGCAGGGATGCAGCACATCACAGGCAGTAACTCACTCAGACTGTACTGTGTGTGCCGAGGCAGCCTGCCTGTGCTGCAGTAATAAATAACTTAAGAGGCCTCTCCTCCAGTGCAGTCATTTACTGTGAGTCCCCTCAATTAGTCGCTTGGTTGAGCCCACTGCACTCACTGCCTGTCATGGGAGCCACATCTCTAGGCTGCTCTTTTTAGAGCTTGCCCCCCCAGTACTTCAAACACTAAACTAGTCAGTACTGCTTATGATTCACAATGCTAAATTACTGTGGTAGAATGTGTACGCTGTTGTAACTTGACTCCCCCTTCCACCTGATGTATCACCTGTACTACTATTATTTATTATTTATATACATAGAACTGCTCCACATGGATTTTAATATATCATGCTTTAAGTACTGTAGTTTTAATGTAGTTGGTGTTTTATTATATAGTGGTCTTTTTACTGTAGTTTTAACAAAGCTGGTGTTTTTTTATAGTGGTGAGTGTCTATGTATTGTGACTGTATGTTTGTCTTGATCTCCTCACTGGTAAACAAGAATACCCTGAAGACTCTAGCAGGAGCACTCATTCAAGGGTACTACGACTATGCTTGCACCTCATGGTACCAAAGCACCTCAAAGGCGCTAAAAACAAAATTACAAACATCTCAAAACAAACTGGTCAGACTACTGCTTGACCTTACTCCTAGAACCCACCTCACCCCTGCCCACTTTGACAACCTAGGATGGCTTAGAGTAGACGACAGAGTACAGCAACTTGCAATGGGCCTGGTCTACAAGATACACTACACGACCAAGGTACCCATGTACATGACAAAATACTTCCCAAAGGTCAGTGAATACCACGATCACAACACCAGAGGGAGCTCCACAAATCATGTTAAACCCAGATTCGGCTCAAACAAGGGACTAAACACGTTTCGCAATTATGCCACATCAATGTGGAACGCCCTACCCAAAGCTGTAAAGGAATGTGAATCACTACCCACTTTCAAAAACACTCTCAAAAAACACCTAAGGGAGACTGCAACTCGAAAAACTGGCCCCTGTAAATGTCCGAACACAACCCCCTCCAATGTACAGTAAATTACCAAGTATGGTCTTGTCAATAATCCAATGTACAGTGTTGTTTGTACAGTTGTACAGTGTCCCCCACCCACCCCTCCTACCCAACCCCCCCCCCCCCCCACTCCTACCCAACCCCCCCCCCCCCCCCACACTCCTACCCAACCCCCCCCCCCCCCCCACCCACCCAACCACCTCCAATGTACAGTCCCCACCCACCCCTCCTACCCAACCCCCCCCCCCCCCCCCCCACCCACCCAACCACCTCCAATGTACAGTCCCCCACCTACCCAATCCAATGTACAGTTTCTACGCCTAATGTATATACTCTTTTCTTTCTGGACTCTTTTTGTACCACAAACAGTACTGTAATTGCAAATCTGGTATGTCATAAATGTATAGATGTAGCAGTACTGTCTATCTGTATGTCATGTATGTCATATTATATGTTACGATGAATTGAAAATGGGGGACCCTGATGTAAACAAGATGAAAGTCTTTCTCTGGTCTGCATCCCCTTAACAATTGTATGTATTGAGCTGTACTGTACTGTACCCATTCTGCAATCTGTTAATAAAGTTTTCATTCATTCATTCATTCATTCATTCAACCACTGCACAAATGAAGTTCCGAAAGGAAAATAAAGTAATTTGAAGTTGACCTCTTGGGAGTTGCTAATTGACAATAGCAACACATAGACCAGAAGACATGCACGCAAAATACACACATGGTAGATATGGCAGTTAATGACAGAGATAGCTCTGATTTGCAGCACCTTTGCCCTCCCGAGTATCCAGGAAATGAGCATTCCTGCACGTTTGAAGCAACTGTTGTAAATTGTGCTGATGAAGCACTGATAATTCAGTCTGTTTTCTCAGCTTTAGGAATGCCTCTCCCCTTTCAGACCACCAGTGCATCCCATAAAGCAAAATATGTCAGGGACTAGCTCTGATGAGCAAGATGATGTGATATCATCTTTATAAAAAAATAAAGTTTATTATTATTACATGTAGAGATACAGTAAGGGTACATATAGAGGTAAGGCACTAGAGTAAGATGATGTGGTATATAGATGTAAGGGACTAGAGTAAGATGATGTGGTATATAGATGTAAGGGACTAGAGTAAGATGATGTGGTATATAGGTAAGGGACTAGAGTAAGATGATGTGGTATATAGATGTAAGGGACTAGAGTAAGATGATGTGGTATATAGATGTAAGGGACTAGAGTAAGATGATGTGGTATATAGATGTAAGGGACTAGAGTAAGATGATGTGGTATATAGAGGTAAGGCACTAGAGTAAGATCATGTGGTATATAGATGTAAGGGACTAGAGTAAGATGATGTGGTATATAGAGGTAAGGCACTAGAGTAAGATCATGTGGTATATAGATGTAAGGGACTAGAGTAAGATGATGTGGTATATATAGATGTAAGGGACTAGAGTAAGATGATGTGGTATATAGAGGTAAGGGACTAGAGTAAGATCATGTGGTATATAGATGTAAGGGACTAGAGTAAGATGATGTGGTATATAGATGTAAGGGACTAGAGCAAGATCATGTGCATAGATGTAAGGGACTAGAGCAAGATCATGTGGTATATAGATGTCGTCAGCTTGTGACTGCAACTTGTTCCTGTTTGCGGACGACTCAGCCCTGCTGGTCTCTGACAAGAACAAGTTACAGGTTGAAAAAACCCTCAGCTCGGAACTAGGCAGAATCTGCATATGGCTCGCTGATAACAAACTATCATTACACATGGGCAAAACAGAGTCCATTCTCTTCGGTTCAAATAACAAACTCAGCAAGACCGACGGCTTCTCAGTTACAGTGGGTGACAATATTGTCACAAGGAAAGATGAAATTACCTACCTGGGTTCCATCCTAGAGGCTAATCTTTCCTGTGACAAAATGGCATCCAATGTAATAAAAAAAAGTCAACCAACAAACTCGATTCTTGTACCGGATCTCCTCTCTGGTAAACAAGAATACCCTGAAGACTCTGGCAGGAGCACTCATTCAAGGGTACTACGACTATGCTTGCACCTCATGGTACCAAAGCACCTCAAAGGCGCTAAAAACTCAATTACAAACATCTCAAAACAAACTGGTCAGACTACTGCTTGACCTTACTCCTAGAACCCACCTCACCCCTGCCCACTTTGACAACCTAGGATGGCTTAGAGTAGACGACAGAGTACAGCAACTTGCAATGGGCCTGGTCTACAAGATACACTACACGACCAAGGTACCCATGTACATGTCAAAATACTTCCCAAAGGTCAGTGAATACCACAATCACAACACCAGAGGGAGCTCCACAAATCATGTTAAACCCAGATTCGGCTCAAACAAGGGACTAAACACGTTTCGCAATTATTATCAATGTGGAACGCCCTACCCAAAGCTGTAAAGGAATGTGAATCCCTACCGCTCTTAAAGAGCACCTCAAAACTGGCCACCGTAAATGTCCAAACCCCCCCACCCCCTCCTAATAGACAGTCTCCTCCCCACCGCATGTATATATTCTCTCCCCACCGTATGTATATTTCTCTCCCACCCGCCCACCCCCTCCTAATGTACAGTCTCCTCCCCACCGTATGTATATATTCTCTCCCCACTATATGTATATTTCTCTCCCACCCACCCCCTCCTAATGTACAGTCCCCTCCCCATCATATGTATATACTCTGTCAGGATCTATGGGTAACAGTACTGTATATTTGCATATCGTATATGTCACAAATGTAACCGTACTAAATACCTGTATGTCATGTATGTCCCTATGCCATAAATGTCATGTATGTTGTGTTGTGTATGTCATAAATGTCACTATGAATTGAAAATGGGGGACCCTGATGTAAACAAGACAAACGTCTTTTTCTGGTCTGCATCCCCTTAACAATTGTGTGTATTGAGCCGTACTGTATTGTACCCATTCTGCAATCTGTTAAATAAAGTTTTCATTCATTCATTCATTCATTCAAGATTGTGCACCTTTTCCACCTGATCACTAGAGGGCGTAGTACAATTGGTTCTGTCCCGTTGGAGTGAGACCTTCAGTTCAGTAGCTGTTTTAAGAGCAGTGGCTTTCTACAGTTACTGTAGATATGACTTGAGGACAAGCTGGGTCTGTGTTTGGGTGGAACATTCCTGGGCTTTCTTTTCCTAGGAATAGCCCAGTGACTGCTGGTGTAACAGAGGAAGTCAGCCTGTTATGGAAAAAGGATTTTGGGTCGACCAGGAACCAAGCGCTTACGGCTGTCATTCTGGCAGGTGGGTTTGTTGTTGCTGGGGGTGTAACCAGATAGCCAGCGGAACACCCACCTACACACTTTAAAGTCACCAGTACCAAGAGTACATACACACACACACACACACACACACACACACACACACATACACAAACATACACACAAACACGCACAGCAATTAAACTCTGCAGGAGGAATAGGAGTGGGAGACTGTTACCAGCTGGGCTGATTTGCTGGGCTGACAGACAGTGCTTATGGGCATGTTTCTTTATGACGGGTTGTGTTTCATCCTTGAGGTACAGTTAAGCTTTGCTCCATCTCGACCGTGGCTGTGGCTTCGGATGGGCATCGATTTTCATTTAATCCCATTCTGTTTGACTGCTGGTAAATCTGGTGTCAGCTGGTGTTCGGGCCCTGTGATCCTTCTATGACATGCCGGCAAGCATATTTACCTCACACTCACTCACTCACTCACTTTTTGGATGCATGTCATGCAGTTCTGTGTCAGTTGAATGACACACTGCTTACAAGTGTAACTGAGAAAGACAGTGGATAATGCAGTTTGTTTTGCTGCCTACAGAAGGGATGACAAACTGTTCAAAAATGAAAAAGATGTGTCTATCAATGGTTTAGTTGTATCCAATCATTTTAGGCTGCAGTCCCTATTTCAGCACCATGGATGGAATTCTGACGAGAAAGAGAGCGCAAGCAGGACAGAGAATGAGCAAGTGTGTGTGGGTGGGAGAGAGAGTTTGTGGTCACAGCCACTGCTGATTGAGAGAGAGAGAGAGCTCTCAGATGGATCACAGCCTGAATAGTCTCCAAAAATTACTAAGGCATGAATTTCTGGGCGAAGGAAAGTCATTATTGATAATTTAATGACAACATTATATAACGTCTTATCTGCTCCTTGTTCGTAAAGCAATACACACAACATGTTTTCAGACAACTTGCTTTCAGACAATCATAGTTTACAGAATTCTGATTTGAGATCTGCCAACTTCCTGTGTTTTCAGACATTAATTACAAACAATACTTAATTAATATTTTAGGGTAAACCTCCAGCACATTGGCTTAAATATTACAACTTTATATCAATAGTTTCAATTGATTGGATTTATATAATGTTTACTTACAGCACATTGTAGGCTACTGCACCATTCATTCAATCTTTATTTAATCTCAAAAGATCATTCAGAGCAAGCTCTCATTTTCAATGATGTTGAGAAGTACAGCACATAATAAATACTAACACAATATAGAAACGGGTTAAGTAACTTAAATGAACTAAAACAACTACAGATTGAGGTGAAATGGTTGGCTATTATAGATTTAAACTGACCAATGGATACATACGGGGGAGATGGTCCTTCTGCTAAGCATAGAAAAATTGGTTTTGTTTCAAACTTTCTGTGCAAATAATATATTAATATATAGGCTACACTGACCAATAATTACTATACAGGACATATACAGTATTATTTATACAGACAAATATCTGCTTATCTCACGATATGATTTGATGAATGAATGAGAACTTTATTTAACAGATTGCAGAATGGGTACAATACAGTACGGCTCAATACATACAATTGTTAAGGGGATGCAGACCAGAGAAAGACGTTTGTCTTGTTTACATCAGGGTCCCCCATTTTCAATTCATAGTGACATTTATGACATACACAACATATATGACATCATGACATTTATGGCATAGGGACATACATGACATACAGGTATATAGTACTGTTACATTTGTGACATATACGATATGCAAATATACAGTACTGTTACCCATAGATCCTGACAGAGTATATACATATGATGGGGAGGGGACTGTACATTAGAAGGGGGTGGGTGGGAGAGAAATATACATACGGTGGGGAGAATATATACATACAGTGGGGAGGAGACTGTACATAGGAGGGGGTGGGTGGGTGGGAGAGAAATATACATACGGTGGGGAGAGAATATATACATACGGTGGGGAGGAGGCTGACTATTAGGAGGGGGTGGGGGTGGGGGGGGTTTGGACATTTACGGTGGCCAGTTTCGAATTGCAGCCTCCCGTAGGTGCTCTTTAAGAGCGGTTTTGAATATGGGTAGGGATTCACATTCCTTTACAGCTTTGGGTAGGGCGTTCCACATTGATGTGGCATAATTGCGAAACGTGTTTAGTCCCTTGTTTGAGCCGAATCTGGGTTTAACATGATTTGTTGAGCTTCCTCTGGTGTTGTGGTCGTGGTATTCACTGACCTTTGGGAAGTATTTTGACATGTACATGGGTACCTTAGTCGTATAGTGTATCTTGTAGACCACTCAAGTTGCTGTAATACTGCCCACCCCTGTTTGGGGGACGAACTCCATACACGTATTTAAAACCTTCCTTTTCATCTAGGTGTTTAAGCTTGGCAAAGTTATTTTAAGATTTAAGCAAACGTTCTCTACTCTTTGAGGTTTCTCTAATTTAGTTCAATACATCTCTTTTATTCTTCGGTGTGTTTTAACTTATACATGTTTGTATAAGGTTTAAGTGAATATACTATGATATTTGAGGCATATTTAAAAAAGAAAATTGGTATATTTTTTTTGTATTATCTTTTAAACATAACATAAAATTAGACACACAAGCATTAACAGTAAACAGCCAATGTAAATCACCATTTGAATCAATATAAATGTAGTTTACGAGATATATACCTAATACTTGCTATCTAATACATTACATACATATCCCCTAGCTCGCTCTCCCCCCCCCGGACCCCCACTTGGATAATCCATCCATTTTCATTTGCTTCTAACCAGGCATTACAATTCATATGCTAGCTTTTATTCTCTCCACCACTTCTAACCAGATTGCAATGTTGGTTTCACTGACACCTAAAATTCTTGCTGTAGATATCTCTAGATAAATCACATCGAGATAGGTAATAACCCATACCTTCCGGCACATTTTATCCGGTTGAATCCATCGTGATGCTATCAACTTTTTAGCAGCTGTGAGACCGGATAAAACTAGTCTCTTTAGCTGTATAGGGGCTGCAAACTGAAAAACATCATTCAACAGCAATACAGAGGGATGTACAGGTATGTTCAGACTGCATAGTCCTGTGATTTATTGTGGATATTTACTGTTAATGTTTGTGTCTAGTTTTATGTCATGTCAAAAAAAATAATAAAAAAAAAATTTCAAAAAGAAAAAAGTTGCTGTACTCGTCTACTCTAAGCCATCCTATGTAGTCAAAGTGGGCAGGGGTGAGGTGGGTTCTAGGGGTAAGGTCAAGTCTGACCAGTTTGTTTTGTGATGTTTGTAATCTTGTTTTTAGCGCCTTTGAGGTGCTTTGGTACCATGAGGTGCAAGCATAGTCGTAGTACCCTTGAATGACACACCTGGCGCCCGCATCGCAAAAAACATCACCCGCCCAGAGAGGCCGTCAGCCCCCATCCGGCCGATCACCTCCCAAGCAAAGTGTCCAGCTGCAGAGCCGGAGGCAATGCCGGCGGGGATTGCTCAGCGACGCAAGCCCCTAATACGAAACGCCGGTGGAGGTCAGAATGATCATCATCTTCTAGACACTCAGGTGGCGAAGACATTATTGCTGTATTTCCTCGAAAAATAGTGAGAGAGAAAACAAAGATATAATGTCAACGCAGCTCCTTTTTTCCAAACGTAACTCCTTTCCAATAACTATTTCGGCACTAAACTCAAGTGGTGTATACAGACACTTGTCGGTGGTGAAAATAGGGAAGGAGCTGTTAGTATGGCCACGACCCCGCTTATGTAGAGGAGCGGATGTGGGTGTGGCCAGGTGGATGGGTGTGTACATGTGAAGAAAATTATTCAGTATTAGATTAATAAGGGATAGGGTTCCACTAGAGTGCAGAGCGTATAGCCTACTCTCTTACCTCTCATTCTGATGGGTCAGCATAAGTCACAATGCTTAAACATTACCTGTGGTGTTCCCAAATTGTTAATTTTATACATAAATTATATATGTAAAGTATCTGACATACTGAAACGTGTTGTCTTTGCGGATGACACAAACATTTTATGTTCGGGGGATGACCTTCAGCAGCTTTTAGAAGTGGCAAACAAAGAAATGGACATTAAAAGGTTGGTTCAACACAAATAAATTATCACTCAATAAAAAAAAAAAAAAAAAAGTCATGATATTTGGAAATTGTAAAATAAACACTGATCCTCAACTGGAAATTGATCATGTAAAAATTGAGAGAGTATATACAAACAAGTTTATATGGGTTTTAATAGACCACAAACTCTGCTGGAATATAAAATATTTGTGTTCAAAGTTAGCGAAGTATTGGTAAGTACTGGGCAAGACTAGATATATCCTGAATATAATATCCTGAATCAGAAAACTCTATATACATTATATTGCACACTCATTGTACCATATCTATCATATGTGTTGAAACTTGGGGAAATACTTATAAAAGCAACTTACAAAAGATATGCACACCGAGTGGAAAGTGTCGTCAAAGTTCTTGAACCGACTCCAGTCGTTGATGACATGGGAGGACGCACCTGTGTCCAGTCCACGATCAGACCCCTTCTCTGGGCCCGCTGCGGCTGGGCCGGTCCGGCGATGCCCGCCGTCCGCGCTCCAAAAGCGCAGTCTCCTTGTCCCGTTATCCTCCGAGCGTCGTCTCGACTTGCCTCACGTCGATCGTCGCCGCCATCGATTCTCCGGGCGTCGTCTCGATTCATCTCACGTCGATAGTCGCCGCCATCGATTCTCCGGGCGTCATCTCGATTCATCTCACGTCAATAGTCGCCGCCGTCGTGTCCGTTGTCGTCATCCTGTCCACAGCCGTTATCTTGTCCGTAGTCGCTATTTTTTCCATGGCCTCCGACTCGTCTGTAGCCGCCATTTTGTGCGTGGCCTTCGTCTCGTCTGTAGTCACCATTTTGTCCATGTGCGTATCGCGCGCTCTGGTCGTGTTTCTTCATGCACGCTCTGTCTGTGTGCCCCGTGGATTTGCAGAAGCCACACCAGACAGTCTCTGTGCATTCGCCTCTCCGATGGCTCCTATCTCCGCATCGCCAACACGCCAGTTCCGTCGTGGTCCTGGTTCTCTCTCTTGGCGTCGCTCAGGCCCTCAGCACCCACTCCCCCTCTTCCGTGGCGGCTGGGTAAGTTCCTTAACTCAGCCTTGAACTGTCCCAACGTAATGTCCGTTGAACCGTGTGTTACCAGGAGTGTGAACGGTTTGTACAGCTCCGGTAGTCCTCTCATTATCATCGCCATCATTAGCCCATCGCTTGGTGCTTCTCCGGCACTCCTCAGTGGTGTCGTGATTTGCTCCCTCAGTAGCGCCAGGCTTTCTCTGCCTCTGTCTTTAGCGTCGCGGAATATCAACCCCAGGCTGGTGTCGTCGAGCATCGGCGTTAACCCACAGTACGCGCTACATTTACATTTAGTCATTTAGCTGACGCTTTTATCCAAAGCGACTTACTGTACAAGTTCTGTACGACAAGACAGCAAGAAGGGTACAACTCTATCAGCTGAGTAACAATGTTCATCAAAGTGTTGCGTGTTACAGTGTAGGTTAGTTTATTAGGACAAGTGCATGACAGTAAGGTTAGTCAGGGTTAGATATATATTTTTTTTTATTATCATTTCAGATAATGGTTGAAGAAGTGAGTCTTTAGTCGACGGCGAAAGATTGGACAGGATTCGGCTGTCCTAACTGGGATGGGTAGTTCATTCCACCATTGTTGGGCAAGGACTGAGAATAGGCGGCTTCTCTTTGATGACCCTCCGGGAGCTTGGATAGGAGTAGGTCTGAGGCGGCCAGAAGATGCAGAGCGTAGGGGTCTTGAGGGTGTGTAGTTAGAGACCATTGACCGGAGGTAGGCGGGAGCGGTTCCCTTTGCCGCACGGTATGCTAGGTCGAGGGCCTTGAAGCGGATACGTGCAGCAATGGGGAGCCAGTGCAGGTCCCTAAGAAGTGGGGTGACATGGGCCGACTTCGGTAGGTTTGAGATCAGGCGGGCCGCTGCGTTTTGAATGAGTTGAAGAGGATCTGATGGTTGACTGTGTCGAAGGCTGCAGATAGATCTAGGAGAATCAGGACAGAGTGAGTCTTTAGTCGACGGCATTCCGCTGGTCGTCCAGGGCTTGCCCCTCCGCCGTCAGCTCTCCCGTGGGGGTCGCCAGGATCGTCTCCTTCAGCCCCGCCCCGTGCATGCAGCACAGCATGCGCTCTCCCCAGAGCTCACAGTTCTTTTCCGTTGAATATCGGCCACTTGTCTCTTCTCTTGTTTTCCATCCTCTCCGTTAATGGTATGCTTAGCTTTTGCTCTTGTTGGCCTAGCGACTAGCCACGCGGTGCTCCCGGTGCTATCCTAGCCCAGTGGTTCCCAAAGTCGGGGTCGCGACCCAAAGGTGGGCCGTGAGCAGCCACGGGAGGGCCGCGAGATGATTTCCAAATTTTTCTTTAAATAAATTAGTCAGGCCACTGAACTTAGAAGCAGGCCAGGACAGTGTTTCTAGTTGTATTCTAAAATTCTATTATATTGTATTCTAAAATGTGACTATATGGTTTTATATTAACTTAATAAATAAACAAAAACGAAAAATCTACTTATTTCAACGAACATTTCAAACTAAATAACAGATTATGCACATAAAACGCTGAAAACAACCGAAGCAACAATAGTATTTTAATGAGGCTATTATTATTATCATTATTTTGCAACAAGTTAGCCCTCTCATAAATAGCACATATAAATGAATAACTAACTTGAACTAACTTAATAGGATTGAAGTGATATTTGGCTTAAAAAATCAGTCGCCTGGCAAAAATAAATAAAAATAAAAGCCTGACGATGTGCATTGGGCCGCGGCTCTCTGACGCCTTATTTTCTGGGTCCCGGCCTGAAAAGTTTGGGAACCCCTGTCCTAGCCTATAACTTCAGCTAAGCTTGCTACAGTACCTCCACTATTTCGCCCCGGCGTTATCTGGGCCCATAACCTGTTAACAGAACTCAACTTAGGGCGACAATAATGTGGTCAAGAGGCATGGTTTCTATCTTGTGCCTGAACTGGCGTGGCTTCTTTTATTCACATGTAAGCAGCAGTAGTACAACTCTTCTCTCTCTGAGAGACGTTGGAGGAGAGAACGAAAGGGGTGGATACCTTTCCTTTTATAGTTGCCATAAGGTAGGGTACCTGGGTGGCTCCGCCTAGAGCGCCCTCCAGTGAGAACAGATATATATGCAACTAGGCAATCACTGGTGGAGACAATTGTATATGCAGGTAAACGGTTACTAGTGTAAACAGTCATATGTACAGTTAGACAGTTACTAACAATCCTATACAGAGCCTCTGATCTCAACATGGCGAAATGAAAAAAGGCCACCCACCAAAGTGGCTGTAAGAGTGACAGAGTTACACGCCACTGCCGAATTATACCAGCATTTGGCGGGTGTTAATGTCAAGCCCTGCTTGCAGCTAAGGGAACATTGTTCGATCAAAACATTATCATAAGCATATTCTCTGTCCTGGCTCTGCGGTCTCCCACCATAATCAGAAGGAGAGCTGAAACCCACTAAAAACACTCACCCAATCGACATCTCATGTAAAAGAAAAAAGAAATTATAATAAATTGTCTAAATGTTCTTATTGTCTATGCTTACTATGGACTCCAAGTGAAGCACTTGAGTTTGGCACTGTTAGACGAACAATACCACTTATTGTTGACCACTGGAAGTGCATGCCTTGCTGGCCTGGTTGTACACAATTTGTAAGTCGCTTTGGATAAAAGTGTCAGCTACTGTACATGACATTGCGTTGAGCACCTTATGGAGTATTAGATTCTATTAGATGGAGTATTCAATGGAGTATTTATCATCCTTATATCACCTTAGCCTCTATGGTTTTTCAAACACACATGCTCACAAGTTATCTTTTGCAAGTCCAAATCTCAAGTCTTTGTTCAAAGTCAAGTCTCAGGTCTCATCAGTCATTTGTGTCTGTGCGCACCAGATGATAATAAGGGAGGGAATGACATTCCTTAATGCGCCAAAAAGATTGTTCACGAGTCCCAAATCTCAGTCTTTTGAGGACAAGTACAAGTCAAGTCTCAAGTCACTGTATGCGACTTAAATGTGACTTGAGTCCAAGTCCCCATCTCTGTTTTCCAACACTAAATATAACGACACTGTTGAATGACCAGACGGAGGGAATACTTTATAAAGTATTATGTTTATTACCACGAGACATGGCTTAACACAGGCTCTACTGAGAGTGCACATTAAACAGTAGGCGGTACGGTGGCCGCTATAACCGTGTATCAAAAGGCATATAGCGAATGCTCTACATCCTCTCTCTTTAACTTGTAGTCCTGACAACAAGATAGAATATGGTTAACTGGAAACAACAATCCCATTTCTATGTCATAACAGAATCATCAAATATGTTGATTGAAATATGTAAAATAATAAAAACATGGTATCTCATTTAACTCCACTGACTCAATGCACACATTATTTTAGATACCCAGTAAACATTATTTCTTATTTTTTTTATTTTTAACAACACTACAGGTGTACTGTAATTAACAATGAGTGTGTGGTGCTTAAAGTCCACACCAAGTTCAGCATACTCAGTCAAAATATTTGGGGTTTGGCCTACTATTGCGACCTGAGCGTGTTTGGTATGTGTGGGCGTCAGAGCTACAGGCTCTTGAGATAAGGGTGTCTCACTGTCTGTGAGCTTAAAGGCCCACTTGCATGTTGTATTTTTGTTCAATAAACAGTGTGACTAGGGTTAGGGTGACTTTCATGAAGAGGGGACAAAAAATTATCGAAATCGACCCAGTTTTTGCGTTTTTATCAAACATTTTGTCGACCCAACCACAACCACCACGCACATGGATATTTGAATCCATGGTTCATAACGTGCGTGTGTCATCTTAATGATTACGTCACAGCAGGTACAGGGCAGCAGGGGGTGCTGAGAATCACAGGTCAAGTCAAGAGTTTTATTTGTCACGGCATACAAGTATACAATGAAATGCGGGTGGTCTTGCCCGCAACAATGTGCAATACAGTAGTACAACATATAATAGAATCCAATAAAACAACATTGTGCAATAAACAGGTAACATAGTGGGACATCTCGGTATTTGTACATAGTTATTTACAGAGCATGGAGGACTAGGTCCTTTGGTAGTGCAATACACTGTTACTGTTGCTATACTATTTTTAAAGTGACCTTTCCTTTGTGGACATAAGTGTGGGCGTGTGCAGCATGAGTGTGTGCTTGCTCATGGTAAGTGGCTGCTAGTGTGCGAGCGTGTACCGCGTGCGTGTCGTGTGTGAGCTCATGTGTGCTTGTGTGTGGAGAGTTCAGTGTTCTGTGGCACTCAGTGTTCAGTGTTCAAGGCTCTGATGGCCTGGGGGAAGAAGCTGAGCCGAAGCCTCTCTGTCCTAGTAGCTGGGGTTCGCAGGCGTCTGCCTGACCTCAGCAGCTGGAGCAGCCTGTTATTGGGGTGGTGAGGGTCTTTCATTATTCTGCAGGCTCTGGATTTGCACCTCTTGTTGTATAGAACCTGCAGGGGAGGTAGTGCAATACCCGTGGTATGCTCGGCTGAGCACACCACTCTCTGTAGGGCCTTCTTGTCCTGTGCCGTGCTGTTTCCATACCAGGCAGTGATGTTTCCAGTCAAGATGCTCTCTACAGCTCCGGAGTAGAAGGACTGGAGTATCTTCCCCGATACTCTGAACTTCCTTAACTGTCTCAGGTGGTAGAGGCGCTGCTTCGCCTTTTTTTACGACTGTGTCTATGTGTGTTGACCATGTCAGATCCTCTGAGATGTGGACCCCCAGGTACTTAAAGCTGCTCACCCTGTCCACGGTAGCCCCGTTTATCCTCAGTGGTGTGTGTGTCTCCTGCTGTCCTCTCCTATAATCCACGATCAGCTCCTTGGTTTTACCAATGTTCAGGAGCAGGCTGTTGTCCTGGCACCAGCGTTCCAGTACCTCAACCTCAACCTCCTCCCGGTAGGCCTTCTCGTTGTTGTCCGAGATCAGCCCCACCACCACTGTGTCGTCTGCAAACTTCACTATGGAGTTGGAGCTGAACTTGGCCACACAATCGTGTGTGTAGAGTGAGTACAGCAGGGGGCTCAGAACACAGCCCTGGGGGGACCCGATGCTCAGGGTGATGGTGTTGGAGGTCTGACCCCCCACCCTGACCGCCTGGGGTCTTTCACTCAGCGGAGCTCAGACCCAGCTCGATCAGCTTGTCCACCAGTCTGGTGGGGACTATGGTGTTGAACGCTGAGCTGTAGTCAATGAACAACAGTCTCACATAGCCCCCCTTCTGGCGGTCAAGGTGAGAGAGGGTGCTGTGCAGTACCTGGGAGACCGCGTCGTCAGTGGACCTGTTTGTCCTGTATGCAAATTGCATAGGGTCCATATCACTGGGGAGGGAGGCACAAATGTGATCCTTGACCAGCCTCTCGAAACATTTCATGACCACAGAGGTGAGTGCCACCGGTCTGTAGTCATTGAGACATGTTGGGGAGGGTTTCTTCGGTACAGGGATGATGGTAGACATCTTGAAGCAGGCAGGGACCACTGACTCCGCCAGGGATTGATTAAATATGGCGGTGAACACAGGGGCTAGCTGGTTGGCACAGGACTTAAGTATGCGTCCTGTTATACCATCTGGGCCAGCCGCTTTCCTGGTGTTCACCTGCATAAATGCTCTTCTCACACTGTGTTCCGACAACGAGAGAGCGTCCCCGCCCCCCCGCGGTTGCCCCCCCCCCCCAGGCAGGTAGTGGCAGGAAGCAAGGAGCCTTCTTGTTATTACTAGCCGAGGATCTAGTATCTGTTTCACCTAACACTAGTGCTCCGTGATCATAGCCATTTATCTCTAAAGCTAACCACTATTTGTAAAAGCCACAACCACGTTACCATATTTGTAATAATGTAAATCATTGTGTCGTTGTACATATTGTGTATATAACGTTAGTAGCTAGCTAGCCAGCATTCTCGAAACTCCTAACATGCCCCGATTTAAAATGGTTCTCTCCTCTTTGTATACCTTTGTCCTCACAAACAAAGTATTCTGCCAGGGAACTTATGGACACGACAGCAGTAGTAGTAGTTATAAGGTGTTTGAGCTTGTAACGTTAACGTTAGTTAGCTATCGTGGTAGCCCCTTTCGTGACCGAGTGAATCAGTCATGAAAGGGGCTACTATTGTATCAACATGCCGTGATGGGTAGCTTGCTAGCCGGCATGATGCGTGTGCAGTGCTTTTCCCCACAGGTCTGAGAAGAGGACCTGCACATTTTACTCGTTTCCTAAACTCTTTTACATGCCCCGATTTAAAATGGTTCACGACAGTAGACATAATGCTAACGTTAGCGGGGTAACGTTAACATTAGCCAGAGCCATATAGCCAGCTTGGTACTATGACCCGGGGATAAGGCGACTGCCCACAGACCAATAGCGCTGCTGTACTGAACAACAGGCTGCCTAGTGGTACATGTAGTTCTTTTTTTACGACATTAAAAACCTTATAACTACCTTGTTTCAACCAGTTGTAGCTGGTCCATCCAATCGTCTCTCCGACGATTAAACCCATTTGCGTCTTGTAAGGCGTCCATTTGGATCAAGGAAATAGCTTTCTGCACTCGTCAAACTCCATTGTAGTGGATCAGAAGTAGGGGAAAGTTACCTGCAGTGACTTCACGGCCCTGATAGCGTCTGATAAGCTTTTTGATTGGCTCCATACATGTTATTCTTGCATGGACATTTTTAACCCTTTCTGAGTGGAATTTCCGGTGTCAAATGGAAAAAAAGTAAATAATGAAATTAGATACCAATGATGTAAACTATCCATAATTGAAGAGTAGGGTTTAACCTGCAAGTGGCACTTTAAGTTTTGACTTGTTCGCAAGTTTGCTGTTTACTGACTGGGAGGGTGGTGCTTTTCTGCCTTGACATGAGTCTCTGTGCAGGTGAACCTAGCTGTGCATCTCGAGGGATGTTTCTCAGATTCAGTAGGTTTAGAAACGTGTCTGTTCCATCCATTTTCGACTTTTCCATCAGCTGTTTTGCACTACGGACTGCCCTCTCAGCTAGACCATTGCTCTGTGGGAATTCTGGGCTGCTGGTGACATGCTTAAAGTCCCACTGTGTGGCGAAGTCCTTGAACTGCTGGCTGGTATACTGCCTAGCGTTGTCCGAGATGAGTGTGTGTGGTGATCCATGGACCGAGAAGTGTCGTTTGAGTTTTGTGATGACTGAAATTGACGTGATGTCCTTGAGTTGGTCAATCTCATACCATCCAGAATATGAGTCCACGAGCACTTGATAATGTTTCCCATTCCATTCCAGAATGTCTGTTGCAGGTCAGGAACCGGGTGTGGCTGTAGTGGTTCCTTCGGCTGGTGTGGCTTTGTGCTGTAGCACACAGAACATGAGAGTACTGCATTGTCAATGTCCTTGCTCATGGTGGGCCAGAACGCTATGCCTCGGGCTCTGCGTTTGGTTGACTCTGCCCCCGGGTGGCCTCTGTGTACAATTTGTGTGTATTCACTCTGTAGGAACTGAGGGATGACTATTTGGTGACCTTTCATTACGATTCCTTCTTCAATGGTCAGCTCGTCCCGGAAGGGGAAGAAAGGACCAATGGCTAGTGGATGGTTTGGTGGGCCATCCATGTTTGACAACAGCGGTGAGTTTCTGCAGCGTTGCATCTTCTGCTGTGTGTCTCCTTAGCTCCTCTAGGCGGGCAGATGAGATGTGGTTGATCGACATCACCTCAAAGTCATTCCTCTCATTTGTGTGCTGAAAGGTTGATGTCCTGGGGGCTCGAGATAGAGTGTCGGCCAGGTACATGTCTTTCCCTTTCTTGTAGACGAGGTTGATGTTATACTTCTGCAGCTGTAGCATCATACGTTGGAGTCGTGCTGGAGCTCGGCTTGTTGATGATTGTGACCAGGGGTTGGTGGTCGGTTTCCACAGTTACTGGTTTTCCATAGACATAATCATTACATTTTTAACATGCAAACACAACCGCTAGGAGTTCCTTCTCTATTTGCGCGTAGTGTGTTTCAGTCTGTGTCAGCGTACGTGACGCATAGGCAATTGGTCTGCCTTCCTGCAAGCATGCTGCTCCAAGTCCGTGTTGTGAAGCATCGCAGGTGAGTGTGACTGATCGATGAACGTCATAGTACGACAGGACAGGTGGGCTAAACATGCGTTCCTTCAGAGTGTCGTATGCATCCTGGTGCTGCTTTAGCCAGCACCACACTGTGTCCCTATGTGTGAGTTGTCTCAGCGGAGCTGAAAGTTCGCTGAAGCCTGGGATACATTTCCAGAGGTAGTTGACCATGCCGAGAAAGCGCTGGAGTGCTGTGAAGTCCTCAGGGATTGGCAGTTCGGTGCTGGCTTTGGTTTTGGATGGGTCCGCTTTTAGGCCATCACTGGTGAACACGTGACCAACATAGCAGACCTCAGCCAGTCGAAACTTGCACTTGAGGGGGTTGAGTCTCAGATTCACCTGACGTGCACGGTTCAATATCTTCACCAGGTTTCTGTTGTGCTCTGCTACATCTCGGCCTCCGACAAGGATGTTGTCGACGATGATGGCACAGGGGTATCCTGCAAATATCTGCTCCATTGAGCGCTGGAACACCTCGCTGGCTGCATTTATTCCGAATGGCATCCGGAGGAATCTGTAGCGGCCAAAAGGTGTGCTGAAAGTGGTCAGCAGTGATGACTTACTGTCCAAAGAGATTTGCCAGAAAGAGCTTTTGGCGTCTAGGACTGAGAACACTGTTGCATTTGTAATTTGTGATGCAACCTCCTCAACAGTATGCATAGGATGGTGGGGACGTTTTAATGCTTTGTTGAGACCTCTGGGGTCGATGCAGATTCTTATGTCAACAGTTTGCTTTTTATTTGTGGCCACCATGGATGACACCCATTCCGTTGGCTCCGAGACTGAAACGATGACGCCTAGGTCCTTCATCCTGTCAAGCTCCGCCTTGACTCTGTCCTGCATGGCCAATGGAATACGGCGTGCTGGACGGACGATGGGCTGTACATCTGGATCTAGTTTCATGGAGTATTTGACTGGTAGCTTGCCAAGTTTGTCCTGGAAAAGATCAGCATAGTCTGTAAATATCTGATGGGGCAGGTTAGCATTGTCATTCTCACTGAGTTGGTGAACCTCCTTGTTTAGTATTACTAGTTCCATGCGTAAGCATGCTGGTAAGCCTAGCAGTGGCTGGACGTTTCTCTCCACAATGTAGAACTGCAGTGCATATGGCTGGCCTGCTAGGTGACATGATAGTGTTACTGAACCCACAGTGTTGATCTGATCTCCTCCATATGCAATCAAGTTGGTGATTTTTGAACGGTCGATTTCTTCTCCTTTCTCCACATGTTTGAATGCATCATATGATATGACATTGCACCTTGCTCCTGTATCGACTTTCATTTCGATAGGCTTGCTATTTACATGAACAGTGGTAAATGCTTCACTTTTCCCTTTTGCATTACCGTTTATTGTGTCAACATTCTCCAGTGTTATTCCGTCCACATAGAATGATTCTTCATCGCTACCACTTGTGGCTCGTTCTGGTTCTAGTTGGTTGACAATCTCCTTTGCCTCTGTGTGCCAGAGCGTCGCTGTGTTAATCTGCAACTGTTTTTGTAGTGGTTCCATTTCTTGCATGTGTGACATTGTTGACCATATGCAGGGCAAACCTCCCTCTTAGCTGCATGGCTGCCCCCACAATTGTTGCAATTTGTGATCTGCGTGTTATTTTCTGACTGTGGTTTCTGTCTTGTCTCAAATCTCTGTTTCCTTGAGACTGTCAACTTTAGTGGACATTTGCGGTACTGCAGATAGTGTTTTTGTGTGCTGGTCAGACAGCTTGTGTATTCGACACACTGATATGGCCTTAGTTAGTCAGTTCACTATCACACAGCAATACTTTTCTCAGACCATCGTCACTTATGCCACATACAAGTCTATCTCTGGTGAGGTCGTCTCGCCGTATTCCAAAACCGCAGCTCTTAACTTTGATCCTTAAATCAGTAACGTATGATTCAATTGTCTCACCTGGTTTTGGCATCTTGTGTTAAACTTGTGCCTTTCCATTGTAATGTTGGTTTGAGGATTGCAAATTTCCCGAAATGTTCTCTTTAAACATACTGGGTTCTCCTTAGACTCCGCGGGAGTGATGACGTGTCCACCTTCACCGGGTGCTCTTACCTCCGCTGCGTATGTGAATGATCTCTCACGTTCAATGGCTTCTGATCCTGCCAGGTTGAGTAGAATATACGCCTGTGTGCGGGCTGGTTTTTCAGAGTGTGCCGCGGCAATGAAAATGTCGTACTCTTGTTCAAACACTCGCCAGTTCTCTGTGATGTTCCCATCGAATACCAGGGGATCCGTCTGCCATGACGACACTGTATGATAATGTGCGTGGCTAGTTAGTAGGCTACAAGTTCAACGTTAGCTTGTTAGCCTCTCAATCGATAAAAGAAATCATTCCTTGCTTTTTTATTTTCTTTTGTCTTTCTCGAAACGTGCATAATCCAGTATGTCCTCTTTTACATCTGACACCATGTTGAATGACCAGACGGAGGGAATACTTTATAAAGTATTATGTTTATTACCACGAGACATGGCTTAACACAGGCTCTACTGAGAGTGCACATTAAACAGTAGGCGGTATGGTGGCCGCTATAACCGTGTATCAAAAGGCATATAGCGAATGCTCTACAGACACCATTTGATCAAGCTTCATGCAACACACCTGTGAAAATAAACAGTTGAGGTAGTGTGGTGTGTGGATGATGACCTACTCTTAACATGCTGTAACCAGGCCTCCCTTTAACAACTGTCATGTGAGGAAGGAGGAAGGAAATGCCCTCCGGCTCGGCAACAGTGACTGGTAGAGACACCCTTGTGCACATGTACACACACACACACACACACACACACACACACACACACACACACACACACACACACACACACACACACACACACACACACACACACACACACACACACACACACACACACACACACACACACACACACACACACACACACACACACACACACACACACACACACACACACACACACACACACACACACACACGCACACACGCATACATATGCACACAAAGAAAACACACACATATGCACACAAAGAAAACATACACACCCACACTCATGCACACAAAGAAAACATACACACACACACACGCACACACACATTCCTGACATTACACTAGCACTTTGAGATTTTCACAAATATAAAGTGCGGTATAAATTGAATTTATTATTATTATTACACTAAACAATAACTTAATAATTTTCAGTTTTTCAGTTTATCAATCAGAAATGGTTCCACTCATCAGATCATTCATGCTACATCACAGCCGGCATGCAGTAATGCAGTCATGAGGAGGAGGAGGAGGAGGAGGAGGAGGAGGAGGAGGAGGATGAGGAGGAGTGGCCAAACAGTTTCCTCTACGTACAACACAATACAGCTTGAAGTGGTTCAGGCCGATCCCACCCCCTTTTCTCCATGTGGTACGCTCCAAGCCAGTATTTAAATCCGGGAGCTTGTGGGCTGTGCTGTTTATGAACAGCAAACCGGTCTGATACAGGAAGCAGCAGAGGGACAGAGGGAACCTAGAGGAAAAAGCAGCCTCAGTTAAACACTGGAGCACCGGTACAAACGAAGAACACAACAATAAGAGACAAAGAGAGACAATCACTGGATCCTGGTGCTGCCACGCTCTAGTGAGAGGGAGAGCACACTCTGTCTCTTTCCCCTCTCTCTCGCTCTTTCTCTCCCTCTGTCACTTTCTCTCTCTCTCTCTCTCTCTCTCTCTCTCTCTCTCTCTGTGTCTGTCTCTCTCTCTGTGTCTGTCTCCCTCCACTGAGCTAGCGGGGGAGGGTGCAGCAGCCGTCCTGGGCCTGGTTGTATGTCCCAGAGCATCACGCAAGGCCACTGTGACCGTATAGCTGGGGCTGTGAGAACAGGACAAGACAGGCAGATAGAGGTACTGTAAGCTGCGCTAATAGCTGATGTTACGTATCGTCTGTTCATTTGAATATAGACACGTTGCTAGAAGTTTCATCTGCGCTGTTGACTGGGCTAGGAGCCTATTGCAGGGAACGAGGTGCCAACAGACACAGTACGCATGCTGTTGCCGTCCGCATGGAAACGGTCCTCTGAGAGCAATAAAAATGAGAGAGGGAGGAGGTTAATAAAAAGTCTTCTGTGGGGAGAGATGGAGAGGGTGCGTCACAGCTTTCAGGCTGGTCTCGCAGTTTAGAGTGGAGCTTGACTGAACTGTCTGAACCCACTGCGGTGTCTGCACTGCACTACTAACCCTCAGATGAGATGACGCAGGTCAGTGGCTGAACTGTGGTGAGATACTACTAACCCTCAGATGAGATGACGCAGGTCAGTGGCTGAACTGTGGTGAGATACTATACTACTAACCCTCAGATGAGATGACGCAGGTCAGTGGCTGAACTGTGGTGAGATACTACTAACCCTCAGATGAGATGACGCAGGTCAGTGGCTGAACTGTGGTGAGATACTACTAACCCTCGGATGACGCAGGTCAGTGGCTGAACTGTGGTGAGATACTACTAACCCTCGGATGACGCAGGTCAGTGGCTGAACTGTGGTGAGATACTACTAACCCTCAGATGAGATGACGCAGGTCAGTGGCTGAACTGTGGTGAGATACTACTAACCCTCGGATGACGCAGGTCAGTGGCTGAACTGTGGTGAGATACTACTAACCCTCGGATGACGCAGGTCAGTGGCTGAACTGTGGTGAGATACTACTAACCCTCAGATGAGATGACGCAGGTCAATGGCTGAACTGTGGTGAGATACTACTAACCCTCAGATGAGATGACGCAGGTCAATGGCTGAACTGTGGTGAGATACTACTAACCCTCAGATGACGCAGGTCAGTGGCTTTTTTTGTTGGAGGGAAATTGTGGTTCGTACATCTGGCAGGGTCACTCACCACAGGTCATGGGTTTTTTACAATATCATTGGATTTTGAGAGCTTATATATATATATATATATATATATATATATATATATATACATACACCATACAGAGAGTCTGAATCTGAACCCTGATTGGGTCCTGCTACAGTTTGCTATAATGTGATAGTACAATGCAGTACAGATTATATGCAAGTAGACCAATACAGTATACAATACATAACATATAGGTAGAAGCACCTCATTAGCCTTCCGGTCGGTCCATTTCCGTGTCAGATGGACACATCTCATTGATGTTACTTACACGTTTTGGTTGAGTGCTCCTGCTGGGGTTTCCGTTTAGACCTGACATAAACCATGTTGACTCTTTTCTGGCTTAAAGAGCAGCATTGGCAATGGCAGGGCCAGATGGCATCTGTCTTGTGTGTTAGTGTTTTTATGACAATACTATATGTGATGTAGATATTCTCGTGTGTGTGTGTGTGTGTGCAGCACATCAGTACCTCTACTCTGGTGTCATTTGTGTGTTGAGGGAATGTTCAGGAACCATCTACTTTCAGGGATATACAAGCGGCCATTTAGTAGATGGTACCATGTTGCCTCCATACTGTACCTGCTGTCGCATCATGCTTGTTTTGTCTTCTCCTCTCCTGCTGAGAGTTGACAGTGTGTTGTTGAGGCGGAGGTCTACAGGTTTATTCTTATCCATCGTTGCTAAGGAGTGTTTGAAGTGTGTGCCGTCCGTCTCCCTGAAGTGAAGGCAGGTGAGCTGAGATGTGAAGCAGCTCCTGGTTCCCTGAGGAGCACAGCAGTAGGTGCATTAAACACAGTAGGTCCACAGATACACAGATAGGCCTTAAATACTTTATAGTGGTACTCTTAACCCATGACGCGCACGTGCAAACAAACACACACACTAACCAGTTTTTGGACTCATGTGCTGTACCCTGCTGCTGGGCTTACAGTTGATTATATGGTACTATATAGTGTATACATTAAAATGCTAAGTATAATTTAAACAAAAGACAAAGATCCCTATGTGCACAGATACAGTCAGGGACATCATTACCACTAGAGACCAGCAGACGAGGACAGACTTTGTTTGGTGTGTGAGTTAGAGGTGAAATTAAGAATGAGGTTAACTTTTAGTTTTACTGTCCTGTTTACAAGGATGTAAGGGAAGTACTTTTTTAGTCAAATATAAAACATTTCTTGAGCTGGATGAATATGAACAGCTTGAGTTGTGCTTCAGGAAGGGAACTTTTTTTGTAGCACATTTTATTTGTCAAGCTTGGGAGAGAAGGCAGAATACTTTTTTTAAGACCGACCTATAATCTGTATTTAGATAATGAAATGTAAGGTAATAATGGAACGCTGCAACAGTATTTTTGGGTACAGTATTTTTGGACGCGTAAATAAAACAATCAATAAATTTTTTTTGTATCCACTTTTTTCTCCTCCTGTTTTTCTGTGTTTTTCTCCCATCCCAATTTAGTCATTATGCCAATTCCCCATCCCCTTCCTGGTCGTTGCTCGCATGTGGCCCCCACAACTAATCATGAACAAACCATTTATATAGATTCAGATTCAGAATTGTTATATGCCACATGGAAGCAATACAATCATACAGTTTTCATACAAAATCATAAATAGAGTTCTACCATGGGCAAAAGGAGCAGGAAGAAGAATAAATCTTATGGTTACCTGCCCCCTATTCTTAAACTAAACATATATATATATATACTTTTCTAAATTATTATTAAATCATTTATAACTATATTTGTATAACATTTACAAATTAGTTCTACATTATTTATAACTCATTATCAACATTGTTTGTACTTGATTTGTTCATCATTAAATAATGTTGTTTAATGTGTAGTAACACATTTGTAGATGCTTTGAAAAATGGATATGAACAACAACATTCATAAAACATCTATAAATCATTTGCAGATGCTATTGTGTCCCCTAATCTAAAGTGAAGCCTATTCATCATTAACAAATGTCTAATAGTTTGTTTATTTGTGGACTTTTATGAATACACACGAAGCAATTACCAGACTTGTCTTTTGATGTTTAACAAATGATTTGTTAAGACATTCATAAAACATCTATAAATCATTTGCAGATGCTATTGTGTGCCCTAATCTGAAGTGAAGCCTATTCATCATTAACAAATGTCTAATACAGTTAATTATTTGTTAACTTTTTCATCACCTGTTACAAATGTTGTAGACAGCTTTCGGATACACCCTTCTTTGTGACATCAAACAGTGACAGAATTAGGACTATAGATAAAATTAGGAACAAACGCATAGTTCAAATGTAACGTTAGAGCCCACCACATCAAGTATGTCTACACAACATATAAGAGTTGTAGGTCAGAAATGATGGTATAGATTTACCAACAACAAATGTGTACCTTTTAAAAGCGTGGGGCAGCACGAATAACTTGGCTCTGCTAATGTATCGTGCTTGCATTCAACAGACGGCAACACACATGCAGTCAAGTCTCACTCGCGTGATACTTCCTCTACATACTCTGTCAATACCTGGCCAGGGTACTCCTGGGTCCTAGTCCCCCCCCATGTTACACTATATGTTATGCACATGTATTTTATATGTTAATAAAATTGCATTTATCTATAGTCCTAATTCTGTCATTGTTTGATGTCACAAAGAAGGGTGTGTCCGAAAGCTGTCTACAACATTTGTAACAGGTGATGAAAAAGTAAACAAATAATTAACTGTATTAGACATTTGTTAATGATGAATAGGCTTCACTTCACATTAGGGCACACAATAGCATCTGCAAATGATTTATAGATGTTTTATGAATGTCTTAACAAATCATTTGTTAAACATGATAAGACAAGTCTGGTAATTGCTTCGTGTGTATTCATAAAAGTCCACAAATAAACAAACTATTAGACATTTGTTAATGATGAATAGGCTTCACTTCAGATTAGGGCACACAATAGCATCTGAAAATGATTTCTAGATGTTTTATGAATGTCTTAACAAATCATTTGTTGAACATGAACAAATAAATGGAGGTACAGTATAGTCGTTTTTTTCATATCCCTTTTTCAAAGCATCTACAAATGTGTTACTACACATTAAACAACATTATTTAATGATGAACAAATCAAGTACAAACAATGTTGATAATTACTTATAAATAATGTAGAACTCATTTGTAAATGTTATACAAATATAGTTATAAATTATTTAATATTAATTTACGAATGTATATAAATGATTTGTTCATGATTAGTTAATTATCTACAAATACGTTATAAAGGTCTTATAACTGAGTGTTATTATAAAGTGTTGCCGAAGAATACCTTTCAAAGGAGACCAGACTCATTTGTTTGTTAATACAGAATACTGAAAAAATAAGAGAAATTGAGATCGATCAAGAGTTTTTTTTTTAATGTTCTGGAATGTACTTGAAAGTACTGCGTTTTACTTTTACCTCGAAAGTGTTTGAGTTTACAAAAGGTCCTTTGCGCTATATATAATTCCTAAAATTGCTGCACTTTGTTAAAAAAATGCGATTAATTTCTATTAATTAACTATAAAGTCTCAAATGAATTCGATAAAAAAATATTATCGAGACCCACCACTACTATATACAGTATATATACACTCTCTCTAACACCCCTATATACACACACATACAGGAATACACATACACACACACACACTCTCTCTCTCTCTCTCTCTCTCTATCTCTATCTATCTCTCTACTGCACCTATGTACACACACATACAGTCAAACGCACACAGATATATACACACACACACACACACACTACTATGCCTATTTATACACACATACAGGTAAACACACACACAAACATACATATATACACGCACGCATACGTACACACACACACAGACAATCTGCGTGCAAGGATATACATTTTCAGGGAAACTGCATTTGTGTAGTGGTTCAAAATAAAACCAAACTGCTCCTTGCTGAGAGAAGACCTGCAAGAGTAAGGACTGTTGGGGAGGTTTTTGCACCATGTGTTGAACCAGATTTTCTTTCACAAATTAACATTTATTTTAGTTGGAAGGCCTAACAGTGTACTGATTTATATTGGTTACACTCCGTCATGGCTCCGGTTGTCATGGCACCGGGTAGGGCTGACCTTCGAAGCTTTTTTTGGCAATCGAAGCTTCGGGCCGAGCTTCGATTTTAATTCGAAGCTTCGAGAAGAAAAAAATATATTAATTATGATTATTATTTTTTTTTTATCTTATGTTGTGGGACTTGTACAGCACTTTGGTAAACTTTCTTGTTTTTAAATGTGCTCTATAAATAAAGTGGATTGGATTAATTTATTAAGTAGCCCCTTTCGTGACTGTGACGCAGCCAACAAGGTTTCACTCGGCTGCGCTGCCTGGGTGCAGTGGGGCTGCTCTCACAGCCAACGACATGACATAATTATTTTGCAACCTTCGTCTATCAAGCAAACAATTATATTATATTTATAATTTATAATTATATCAGACAATGCACCTACAAAAGCAGACGATTACAATTAAATTAGCCAACTTGGTAACACATTAGTCATAGCAGCATAGGCATAGCCTTTAATGTTTTGTGTGGCGTCGCTGTCGTGTACAACGATACTTACGTTTTTTAGGTGATTTGACAAAGTTGTTGTAGAGTTGTGATATGCCATTTTCTTCTGGCATATCTGGCACTCTGCTTTTTGGGCATTGTCTTTGCATATTTTAAAGTGTAACCACACGTCTGATGACTTCTTCGTCGACATGTCTGCTGCACATGTCCTTGTTGTTTTCAACACAGATAATCTCCACGTGCTTGTTGTAGAGAGGTGGAGTCGAGGCACCGCTTACTTTCGTTTCATTGGAATGGAGGCGCAAGATTTGAGACAAAAAAAATCTTTTTATTTATTATTTAAAAAGAAAATTAACTTTGATTTTTTTTTATGTTCGAAGTTTGTGCCATTGAACGAAGCTTCGAAGTATTTAAGACAGCCCTAGCACCGGGCCACTCCTCGTATGGTCTAAATCAGCGGTTCTCTCTAGGGTGCCGCTGAAAGCTGCCAGGGGTGCCTTGAAATAAAAAAAAATAAATAAAAAAAAGTTTTTATTTTTATTTTTTTAATTCTTTTTAAAATTATCACTAAAGTGCTATCTGTTGCAGCTGCACTGTTTTCCATGAAAATACCATATTTGGATAAGTTTGACCATTTCTCAAAATCTGAAAATCATTATTTAATAAAACACAGAAAAGGATCACCAAGTTACTCTGGATAAAAAAAACCTTTACAGACAACATTGAGACAAAGCTTCCTGACACATCTCCATCCAAACTCTTGGAAGAACTCATTGAAATCTCATCTGATACCACCTGGAGAGCTCGTTTGGTGCCGAGTACCAAGTATCTCATGATGCAGCAGTTAAGGTGTTGATACCATTCAGCACCACATATCTGTGTGAAGCTGGCTTTTCATCCATGACAGCTCTGAAAACAAAATATAGGGCCAATTTGAGCCTTGAGGATGACATGCGTGTTGCCTTGTCAAAGATCTCCCCACGTATTGACCGTATTATTAGCCAGCAGCAGCAGACCTTGCATTGAGCTAGAAATGTCCACTGAGTGAACAAGTGCTTATTTTCTGTATTTATTTATATTTTTTGAGAAATGGTAACTTGGTGATCCTTTTCTGTATTTAAAAAAAATACATGATTTTCTGTTTTTGAGAAATGGTCAAACTTATCCAAATATGCTATTTGTATGGAGAACAGTGCAGCTGCAACAGATAGCACTTTAGTGATCCTTTTCTGTATTTAAAAAAAAAATACATGATTTTCAGTTTTTGAGAAATGGTCAAACTTATCCAAATATGCTCTTTTTATGGAGAACAGTGCAGCTGCAACAGATAGCACTTTAGTGATCCTTTTCTCTATTTAAAAAAAAAAACATGATTTTCAGTTTTTGAGAAATGGTCACACTTATCCAAATATGCTATTCTTATGGAGAACAGTGCAGATGCAACAGATAGCACTTTAGTGATCCTTTTCTGTATTTAAAAAAAAATACATGATTTTCAGTTTTTGAGAAATGGTCAAACTTATCCAAATATGCTCTTTTTATGGAGAACAGTGCAGCTGCAACAGATAGCACTTTAGTGATCCTTTTCTCTATTTAAAAAAAAAAACATGATTTTCAGTTTTTGAGAAATGGTCACACTTATCCAAATATGCTATTTTTATGGAAAAGTGTGCAGCTGCAACAGATAGCACTTTAGTGATAATTTTCTGTAATTTTATTTAAAGAAATATGCTATTTGATTTACTACTACAAGCAGTGTAATGTCAACAGTACTAAGCCATTTAGACCTGAAACACCTGTTAATAATGCATTATATAGGCATATACACACAAATGTGTTTCCCGGTTTTTGAGGTTATGGCTGTGGTGAGTCTTTACCATGTATTTCAGAAGGGGGTGGAGATCTTTAGTTTTAATTTGGCCTTTTTCTGATCAAGATCCCCGATCGACTCTGCAGATTTACCCGCCTCTGTGAAATCGGCGACATGCAATACCGGCCAGATCCTCTTAGGGGCGCCATCGCTCCACTGCAGTATCATTGTGGGCGAGTGGATTTTTTTTTTTTTTACATTCTATGGGCGTTTCATTTTAGCCTGATCCCAAGCGAACAGCATGCACCGTTGATCACGGTTCGAAGCGCAGATTTCAGCCTGGAATAATGGGATTTATGATCAGCCAATGGACATATCGATCTACCAGATGCCGATGAATAATGGGGAAATGCTGCCGGCGATCACATGGGCTGACGGTAGGACCCTCTTCACCCAAATTACAGCCGGATCAGACATTGTTGTAAAACGCAAGCAATCGATCAGTGAATGTGGCTACTTGCACGGACACTCTATTGCTAATCAATAATACTAATCGTCGTCCCCCGCCGTCCCCATTTCATCCATAGATGCTCTGTAATAGTCCGGATGATAAGCAGTTTGTTTTATTTCATTCGAATATATACAACAGAAATGCCGTTCGATATAATGTTAGTAGCCTTTAGCCCTATATCTAGCTTCCCAGAAAATATTTGAGACAAAGTGCGATAAACCTTATATTCACAACGCTATAAAATGACAACCAACCGATGGATTTTTTTTCTCTTTAAGCCATTATGAAGGCACGGTTTATGCACTCAAGTGACAATGAGAATGGACAGATAGCAATACTATAAAGTATAGATATAGCTCTCCAAAAGTACATCGGTTTGTTTACAAAGCTTTGTCCTCCAGCCACATATTAGACTGCGATGGCCGGTCCTCAATGTGTTAAAGAACTCATCAATACTGTTTGGAGAAAAATCTGGGTCCCATGCTATTTCTCTTAAGCAGATAATTTCTTGTTCCATAATTTGTTATTTTACATATTTTTCTCCAGATTTTAAATGTATTATATATTAGTAGTTATGTATTTTGATCTGTGCTTTTTTATAACCGGAGAAGATCAATGTGCTGAGTGATTCCAGGCGGATTGTAGACATTGATAAAAGTTATGTGTTGTTCTTCTATTTCCCCAGTTACCAACACGTATCTTCCTTCCTTATCTCTGATACAGTTTACGTGAGATAATTTTTTATGAGAATTGCCACTCCTCTTTTAGCTGATGTGTGAGAGGAGAAAAAGAGGGGGGGGGAGTCACTGGATTCAAGTAGATCCCATTCTTATGTGGAAGTCACTTTTACAGTACCTTAACCCTCGAGGCACCTTAGTCGCAGAACTGGTCAAATGGGTTAGGGTTAGGGTTTTCTTCACGTGTTTGTGGATAGCGTTGGCTAGATTTTATGTATATGCCAAAAAAGTTGCTCAGTATCACATCTTGGACTCACATTACAATAATCCATGTTTGTTTTTTAAAAACAATCACTATTAAGCGTGTGAACAACAAGTGTCACACCTTTCACCCTAGTCGCAGAACTGGACAGGCTAGGGTTAGGGTAACCCTAACCCCCTAACCCCAGCCCCAACCCTAACCCTAATTTAAGAAATGGTTCAAATCCTGAAAATGAATCAATATTCGATATGTATGGTGAGGAGTAGGACTGAAGTTAATAATGATATTCATGAAAGGAAAAAGATATGTTTTACTGAGATCGCAGTTTCGGTCACTAGGGCGACAGGTAGTGGGTTTTTTAAAGGTTGACTCAAGGGTTAAGTCTGTCAACATCATTTTGAGGCTTTGTTAGAGCTTTTCCATTTCTTGTTCTGATTTGTTTGTCCCGTGTGGTTTCTTTGTCTTGCTCTTTGTCGTATTTTTACCTGGATGCTTTTGAGTAACCGCTCCTGATCTCAGATCCATTGGCACAACATGATTTGATTTATATTTCAAGTCTAGTTTACGTACATTTCAAGACATTTTGAAGGTTTGTGAGGAGACACTCACAGCGACATGAACTCTCGTGCCGTCAACCGGAATCCGTCAAAATCCATCCCCTTGTGTGGCTGCCTCTTACCTTCATTTGTCCTCTTCATCTTACTTTACTTTTATTTTAATCCATGGCAGATTGCCTGATATTCTCGTCAGACTACAAGTAGGTGACAATCTGACTGCATATTTGACTAAACTTTCTTGTCCTTAGTTGTGCGTTTCACCTGCACCCTTTGCATAGTTCATACTCCATGTGTAACGGAGCTGGAGGAGGCTGTTAAACTCACTCCTTTGGTACATAGTGTCCCTTTGACCCAGTTGATTTTGATTTGACTCCATCAATAGTGTTGTTGCCTTTCATGCTGACAAGCATGGCTCTCCAGACTAGAGGTGTCACCCTGAAGCTCTGGTCCTTCTTGCATGAATAGCACCTGGAACACAAATGGTTTCTGCAGGAGGCTTTGTCTTAAAGGTGGGTGATATGATATGATATGATATAAATGTACAACCTTTAACGTATAAGCCTAAGAGAAATAAAGTTTTTAAATACCTTTTGGGGTTAAAAAACATCAAAGTTTATTAAACACAAGTCAACGTATTATTAGTGTCATGAGTGTCCGAGCGGCTGTGGTGAAAGTTATTAATAGAAATCAAGTGTAGAATATGAAAATATCACAATCTCCCTGTGAACTGTTATATATCACCCATCCCTACGTTGCCTTTCCTCTGTGTGTAATTACTCTACACTGCCGGGTTCACTGAAGTGATTCATCATTTCTCACTTTTACACCTCACTCTCGTCACTTACTTGTTCAACGCTCTCTTGGTATCATCTGTCAACTCCCTGTTGCATGGGTTTGCTAACTGTTTTGTTCTTCGTTTACTGTTGCTGATCCCTTAATTCAGTCTGAGGCCTATCTAGCTACTATTTTGTGTTGAAGCGTATATGAGTTGCAGAGGGTTTATTCTCAGAGTGTTCTCTACTGCGCTGATGTCAGGGATGATAAATAGATTTGGGGGTTGCTGGATTAAGAAGCATCTGTGGTGGAGAGGCAGGGGGATTATGTCATGCTATACTGGGGATGATGGAGTTTATGAGTTTTTGTGTGTGTATGTGTGGGGGGAGGGGGGGCATACTGCACGCCCTTGTTTTTGTCCTGGGGGGGGGGGGGGGGGGTTGTAAGCGTAATCATAAATTCATATAGGTTGGCCTCTAAGACAGTACAGTCAGCTGGGTAGTATAGAGGTCTAAGCACTCGACTACCACCACAGAGACCCGGGGTTCAAATTCCGGTGTCAGCGGTACCTCCGGCTTGGTCAGTCATCCCTCTGAACAGTGGGGGTATGAGTCATGGTAGTTGCAATAGCGACTCCTACTGGTCAGTCGGGGGGAGGCTGTCGGCTAGATGCCTGTTCGGCTAGCATGATCTTCTGTGCACGTTACGCTCTCCCAGTGAAATTCCTAGCTGCCAGGTGAAAAGAAGCGACTGGTGATTCTACGTATCTATGTATCGGAGGAGGCATGTGGTAGTCTACACCCTCCCCAGAGCGACAGTAGGGCAGTGCAACAACCAGGAGGGAATTGGCATAACGACAATATTTGACAAAAAAGAAAAGGTTCTCTGCCACACCAGTAGGAATAGCCTTTATAGGTTAGACGTTTCTCCATTCCTGTCTAGCTGCTCTGCAGACCACAATGCAGCAGATGGTAAAGAGAGACTATTAATTGCCACAGGACAGACGTGGGGTTTGTCTAGTGCAGGGGTCGGCAACCTGCGGCTCCGGAGCCGCATGCGGCTCTTTAGCCAATCAGCTGCGGCTCCCTGGCCCAATTATTATTATTTTTATTTTTTTCTTATTTTGGAGATCGATGTCATACGGTGACACTGAAATGAAAAAATATTTAGTCAACAAAAATATTTCATCAACTAAAATATACAGTACGTCACACCCCGCGCCTCTCCCTGCCGTCTGCAAGTGGCTAATCTTGAGTTTCCGACCCCCCAGTAAGCTAACCATGGATAAATCCAAAGTCTGAGGAAAATAGAGGGTTTACTTCAGCATGGACAGATTAATTTGCTTTCACGACTAACAATGCAGGCTTACCTGTATGCCTGATATGTGGTGCAAAATTTGCGAACAACGAAAAATTCACTTTTTATTTTATAGATTTTCCACAAATAAGGGAAGGACTCAAATAGAGCTGCATAGTTCAGGGTTTTATTTCAAAGTCGGTCAACAGACACCAGTGTTTTGTCTCCTCTTCTGTGTTTTTTTTTTTTAAATAGGTCTACACATAGGTCTCCTCTTCATAAGAGTTTGAGGTTTTCCTTTGTTATAACAGGTAAAAACAGCAATAAAAAGTCAAAATTTTTCTTTTTGTTGCTTTATAATTCCATTAATGCAACAAACTGTGTGCTATAAGAATAAAGTATATATTTTTTTTATTTTTTTATATATATATATATATATATATATATATATATATAAATATCCTCAAACTAAATGCTCAATTTGAATAAAGTGATTAATCTGATTAAATGAGTCTTTCTTTTTTATTAAATCAACTTTCTTTAATGAATAGCAGTAGCAGTTTTTTTTAATACTATAATATTAGTGTAGCCTACTCTTTATCTGCAACTGTGAAGAAAAAACCCATTGGTTTAAACAAATGAATAGACAAAAAATAAAAATAATTTAATTATTTTTTATTAAAAATAAGAAATTCGAATTTTGATTTAGAATTCGAATGCCAACGTAACGAACGAACGTTCGAACATTCGGGCTCAGCCTTACAAGGTTGTGCTACTTGGTCTATAGCTCATACAAGGTTGTGCTATTTGGTCTATACTGTAGCTCATACGAGGTTGTGCTACTTGGCCTATAGCCCATACAGTATGATGTTGTGCTACTTGGCCTATAGCTCATACGAGGTTGTGCTACTTGGCCTATAGCTCATATGAGGTTGTGCTACTTGGTCTATAGCTCATATGAGGTTGTGCTACTTGACCTATAGCTCATATGAGGTTGTGCTTAGGGATGTTCGATATTGGCATTTTTACCGATATACCGATATTGTCCAACACTTAATTTCCGATACCGATATATGCAGGGTTTCCCCCCCAAACAAACAACATTATGCATACTTTTCACAATAAATAAAATAAGAATTTGTTCTTACTTGCTTGGGTAAATAAAGGTTAAATAAATGTAAAAAAAAATATATATATATATTTTTTTTGAAAACCGATACCGATCATTTCCGATATTACATTTTAATGCCAATATCGGTAGGCCGATAATATCGGACATTGTGCTACTTGGCCTATAGCTCATATGAGGTTGTGCTACTTGGTCTATAGCTCATATGAGGTTGTGCTACTTGGCCTATAGCTCATACGAGGTTTTGCTACTTGGTTTATAGCTCATACAAGGTTGTGTTACTGTAGGTCTATACTCACTGGAGTGGAAATGGAGTCATCTGTTTTCAGCAGGTCCAATGTGGGGAAGGGGCATTCTGTCATGCATGTATGTACGTGTGCGTGTGTGTGTGTGTGTGTATACATACGTATGTCTAGGTCAGGGGTTCCCAAAGTCGGCGTCGCGAGCCGCCGCGCGGGGGGGGGTCGCCAGATGGTAGACATAAGGAGACAGACTTCACTGACACAGACAGACATCATTACCTTCAGGGCTTCATGAGTAAACACTACACAACCTTCTTTAAACCCATATTCAGCTCTGATGTTTGACTTGGCAGAGAGTGAAAACTAAATGGTCTCTTGGATGTTTTCTGTGCAGTTTTCACACCGTCAGCATTATTACTATTTAAGTGAGTTAAACAAAGATGGCCTGTTCCTGTCTTAAATATGTTGTTGAGATTGCTCAGTAATAAGAGTCTTTTCTGGATTGGTATTTTGGTTTTGTGGGCTGGAACACGGTGATGAGAAACTGAGCAGGGAGTTAACCTGGAGCAGTGGAAGCTAATAGAAGACACCAGCTTCCTTCACCCCGTCTTCAACGCATGGATGGCAAGCAGACGTTGTCAAATACAGACACACGCGTTTCAGCAAACAGCCTTCAAGATCAAAAGAATACTTTATTGTCCATTAATGCAAGCAATAATAGAAATATGTCTCTTGCTGGTGCATAGCTCATGTAGAGATACAATACAATGCATATAGAAACATCAAATACACATAAAAAAAACAGTATACATGTTAAAATCTCAATGCAGTAAAAAGGCATGTGCCGCGATAGTGTGACTACGGCACATAGAAGTAAAACTCACTCCCCAGAGGCATCCAAACTGAGCGCTTAGAAGGGAATTCCTTTCTACGGAGGACGCCATAGCCCATGTGCTGCACACAGCAGCATCACACCTGGACAAGAGGCAGGGGAACTATGTGAGAATGCTGTTCATCGACTACAGCTCAGCATTCAATACCATAGTCCCCTCCAAACTCATAGCCAAGCTCAGGGACCTGGGCTTGAACTATGACCTCTGCCAGTGGGTCTTGGACTTCCTGACGGGCAGACCCCAGGTGGTAAGAGCAGGCAACTGCACCTCCTCATCCATCACGCTCAACATAGGGGCCCCCCAGGGCTGTGTTCTGAGCCCCCTCCTCTACTCCCTGTACACGCATGACTGTGTGGCACAGCGGAACAACAACACAATCATCAAATTTGCTGATGACACAGTAGTGGTGGGCCTGATCTCTGCCAACGACGAGAGGGCCTACCTGGAAGAGGTAGAGAATCTGTCACAGTGGTGTCAGGAGAACTGCCTCTCCCTGAACGTCAGCAAAACAAAAGAGATGATTGTGGACTTCAGGAGGTCGGGGGTCAGGGACTACAGCCCCCTCAGCATCGACGGGGCACCGGTTGAGAGAGTGAACAGTTTTAAGTACCTTGGAGCCCACATATCCAAGGACTTGACATGGACCACACACATTGACAGTGTTGTGAAGAAGGCACGACAACGCCTCTACTTCCTCAGGCGCCTAAGGAAGTTCCAAGTCAGTCAGAAGATCCTTAAGAACTTCTACTCATGTACAATAGAGAGCATCCTGACTGGCAATATCACCTCCTGGTTTGGGAATAGCACCGCACAAGACCGAAGCAGACTACAGAGAGTGGCACGTTCAGCCGAACGCACAATTGGAGGGGGGCTTCCCACTCTCCAAGACATTTACAACAAGCGGTGCAGGGGTAAGGCTAAGAGAATTATTAAGGACTCCAGCCACCCAAACAACTGCCTCTTTGAACTGCTGCGGTCAGGCAAGCGATACCGGAGTCTCATGGCAAGCACAGAAAGACTCAGAAGGAGCTTCTACCCCCAGGCCATCAGGTTGCTCAACGAACAATAACACTATGCAACAACCATCAAATGCACTCACAACACACACATCCATACGCACACACTCACTTTAAACAAACAACACACTGCAGCACCCACTCTCCACACTTTAGAACACCTAGACACACTTTATATTTATTGGTAAAGGATTTGCACTACAACCCATACCTCAGTACACCAGCCTTACTGTAAATTGTACCTAAATTGTACCTCATCCCATTTCTGCTTTGCACTATATAGTATTGTATATTAGTATATTGCATAGTATATTGTACGGTAACTCAGTTACTCTATTCTGCATCGAACATTGTACATAATGTATATACTGAACACTGTCTACGTACGTGACTTCTATTTTTACTTCTATTTTTACATGCTATACTATTTTATTTTATTTTATACTTATCTTTTGTCTAGCACAGTCTCTGGAGCATAACAGAAAGAAGCATTTTGTATAAAAGTATTCTGTACTTCTGTATGACAACTATTAAAGAAACTTGAAACTTTTTGGCGCAGCGGTTTGCGATGCTGGCCCCGGTACGGATGCCCGGGGTTCGACTCCCACTCAAGGCATGGTCGAAGTAGTGGCAGGTTCAGCGTTGAACCGGCTACAGTGGTGCCGTGACCCGGATGCCTTGGGTGGTGTGAGTTTAGGGGGGGTGAATGTAACGGATATGTGCCGCGATAGTGTGACTACGGCACATAGAAGTAAAACTCACTCCCCAGAGGCATCCAAACTGAGCGCTTAGAAGGGAATTCCTTTTTTGGCGCAGCGGTTTGCGATGCTGGCCCCGGTGCGGACGCCCGGGGTTCGACTCCCACTCAAGGCATGGTTGAAGTAGTGGCAGGTTCAGCGTTGAACCGGCTACATATACAGGAGTAAGAGTTAAAAGTTAAGAAGTTAAAGGTGCTATAGATAAAATGTGCATGTAGAGTAATCAAATTATATAACAATACATCCACAGAGATTTTACAAATAAGAGTATTGCAGAATAAAAGTATTGCTTTTCCCCCCAAAAAATAATTTATGAATGAATTTAACGTATTATAAAAAAAATTGGCAGGTCCAAAATGAATGTTGTTTACATATTGCATGCATGTATCCCCTCCATACGTCCCATTTCCCCCGTGTGGAATGCACCGGATTGGATAAATTACATGCTGGTGCTCTAGTGCGACATCCAGTGGCTGAATGTTATCTATATAGCACCTTTAAAAATAAATAGTAAACATAAAGTGCTGTATGCTAGCTCAGCGTCATCTGTGTTTTATTAAGCCAAGAGGAAGTGACGGTTGAAGATACCAATTCCTCCTGTCATAATCAGATCTGTACCGTCAACGACAGCATCTAAATGTTTAGACAGAACTAGGCCCAGTGTATAGTCAGTTTACCGTTTTCTTTGTGAAATAAAGAAAAATAAATAAACCACCCTTTTAACACTTTCAGTGCCCAGCAGGGGGCGCACATTTAGTGCTTGAATGCCCACCATCCACTTCAATGTTAGCATTAATATCGCCTAATCTATGTTTTAAATTATGGCTATGTGTCTAATCTGCCCGTCGCTTATCAATGACTCATTTCCAGTCAACATTGTCGAAGCAGATTGTTTTTTTATCGGTTCATTTCCGTTTTATAGCATTTTGAAAAGCCCTCGTTTTCAAGGGGGGGAAAAAGAATCCGTGATAAACACCCTGTACTGTAATATTCTAGAACGTTGTCATTTTTTGGCCTATTTATTAATCATTTTCAAATAAACGCTAGATTATCGATTATATGTGTACGTATGCGAGCTGAAAATCTATTCTCTTAGTTCCTGATCGCTCGCACAGTCAAACAGCCATATCACATAGGAAAAGCTTATATCTCTGTGAAAACAGGTCTGATTATCCTAAGACTGGTAAAATAGATTCCTTACCTGAGATCAGATGGTATCCAAATGGATTATTCCAATTCCTGATCGGCATTCCAAAAATCTATCCTTTTATTGATCTAACGCGTATACTGTAAAACACATATTACACGCTGTGCTGAGGGCAGGGAGCGAAATTAACTTTTTGACTCACCGGCCAGTGGCGGGTAGATGGGAAGAATCTACCCGCCAAGCAGATTTCTTACCTGCCAACTTTTTTTTTGATAAAAAAAAAATATATTATTATTTTATATAAAATTTTTTTTTTTTAATAAAATATATATATTATATAATCATACTTGTAACTGAGGGGTACAATTCCCTGACTGTATTAATCAAGTACTGATATCATTGAATCACTACCGTCTATGTACTTCTGGCCAATACTGTACATAAGTATTATTAGATCAGAACACTCCAACAAGAACACGGTTTTCCACACAAAATACTCGGTTAGAATATTTATTACATAAAAGGGATTAGATTACATCATATACTTTGCTTAGATTGCGCTTATAAGGCAAATAGAATGTGCAGGTAAATCAATAGTGCATATTAAGGAATTATCTCTATGGTTATTCTGGGAAAGGGTGTACTACCGGTTGTAAGCCAGCAGAGGGAGGCAAAGCTCTAGGCAAGTCAATGGTTCACAGAGGCGATGTCACCCCTGGGGCAGCGGGGAGAAGCAGCCTGGTCCCAGGATGCGCGCCGTGTAGGTGAGAGCCGTGGAGCCTCTGGTACAACAGAAGCGGGCTTGAGTGATGTCTCCACCAGAATAATAATCCTTGCCGGAGAAGTGGCACTGCGGGCGGGGTGTAAATCCCCCGTGGTGCTGCTGCTCCGGTGTAAATCCTCCGGTGCGGTAATGCACGGTTGACCTTGACGTTACTATACTATTAGCACGGGCAATACGTGCTCTATGTCGACGCACAATTACTCACTCCACGTGGTCTTTGACTCGTAATGAAGGTTTACTAATGAATAGAGAACGATACGACAAACAGACGTATTTAGGATAACACGAGACTATATTGGGGCAATGCGAGCCCTGCTGTACCGCACGTTGCGTAGTGGGTAAGGCTTTACTTGGTAACTGAACCAGACTGAACTGAAGGCGAACTGAAAGGGAACTGCAAGGGGGGTTCTGTATTCGCCGCGCTATATTTATATGTGCGGGGGACAAATAGTGCCTATCTCATTTCTGTCGCCTCTCGGTCTCGTAGCCGTGGGCGAAAGCGGGCATGTTTGGGCAAGTCCTGGCGGTAGCTTTCAAGTCAGCTCGAGGGGGTAAGGCTTTACTCGGTACGCCAGGGGATCGCTTCCAATAGGGGAACGAATATTATGGTCTGTCCTGCTACCAGGTAAAGGGATATTCCGTATATATTGTACAAGGAATATACAGGGGATATCAAACGATATGCAGATATTATACATGGGATCTCAGGCAATAAATATATATATTCGGTTTAATCTGACCCTTTGTAACAGCCGCCCCCTAATTAGTCCCACCTAATTAGCTAAGCAGGGACAGATTAACCGCACTGTCCACTACTCAATGTCTGTGAGGGGTCGGGCAGTTCACAAAGTCAGGGGTCATGGTCGTCATTAGGCAAGTCGGGGAGCCTTGGCGACTCGATCAGCCTCGCCACGGGTCGGTTGTAGATCCGCCCTTGGCCGAGCACTTCTGCCACTCTGACCTTTCCGTCGGTACCAGTGGTCACTTTGCTTACGCGGCCGGCCGGCCACGCAACTCGGGGTAGTGACTGGTCTATGGTCATGACGACTGGACGGGATGAAGGGGGGCTTAGGGGGGAGCGGGCCTGAGACTGCTTTGGTCTTTGCTTGGCTGTGCTTTCTCCTCCTCCTCCGTCTGTTTCGTTTGTTCGCTCTGTACCCCGGGTGAGGAGGGGCCGGTCCCGGCCGCCCCGTCAAGGAGTCGCTTGGGGTGCTGGGTTCGAGGTCAGCTACGTCTGAAGCGCAGCTGAGGGGGGTGGAGTTCCGAACTCCCTCTGGTACCCACGGTTCTCTCACGGGCCTCTCGCTTAATGTCAATAGCCTCTGCTGTACGGGGGAGAGGCCGGTGTCTTCTTCTGTCGCTCTGGAGTGGAGGCAGCTAGTGGCTGCTGTTCGGTTGAGAGATTTAGCGAGGGGGCCTTGTAGGGTCCATCCTAGGCGGGTCTCGACTGCTGCAGGACAGCCTCGGGTTCCGGTATGGACCCGGTCTATCGGGACTATGAGTTCTGCATGGTCGGAGCCTATCAACAGGGTCGGGGTCGCGTCGTCTATGAGCGGGATAGGTAGTTGACGCAGGTGCGCACACTTATCCATCAGCTGTGGGATGGGGTAGGTGTACTGTGATAGTCCTATTTCTTGGCTGGTGAAAGCATTTGTAATCCTATACCGTCGCTCTGGCTGCCCGCTTGCTGCGATAGTGAAGGAGACATTCTCGCCCTTTATCGTCTTTAAATCTCTTCTTATTGTCCGAATCGTCATTTGGTTCTCGCTCCCCCGCAGTCCCAGCTGGGCCGCAGCGGACGCGAGCAGAAGGGTCTTCTCTGACCTGTCATCAAGGACGGCGTAAGTGTCCATGACTTTGTCCCCGTGGCTCAGGAGCACTCTGACCACTTTGAGGAGCACTCGGGGGGTCTCGGTGTGTTGGTCAATGTGGAGCACTCCTGTCTCGGGTGGTGACGTAGACTCTATATGGCACGAGTCGCACCTTGACTCCCAGTGCCTGCCGTAGCAGTTGGGACAGAAGGGAGCGGTCTGGTGGAACTTTGGTTCTGGTGCCACCGCCTCGGCATGGTACAGTACCGCGACGGGCCCACTCTGTGGTCCTGGCTGACGCTTGTTGATGTCGTGCAGGACCTCCAGGTGGGTGCCACCGCACCTGCTGCACTTTTTCTTCAGGCGGCACTCAGCTGCTAGGTGGCTGCGCGCGCAGCGGAAGCAGCGGCGGTGGTCCTTGACCCACTGGCTCACATCATCCGTGGTCAGCTTCTTGAAATCTTCGCACTGATGGAGCCGATGTTCTCCCTCACAGTACTGGCACTCAATCTTCCACTGGTCCTCTTTCGTCGAGGGGGTGTTGTGGTTGGAGTGCTGCGGTACTGACTCTGATTGGTGCATGACAGTCACCGATCTTCTTCCATCATTTATTCTCCTGGGTCCCTCTCTGGAGCTTGGCGTGCTCCGCCCGAAGGTGTCCAGTCGTTGCTGACTTCTCTCGCCAGGAAGTCGGCCAGATCAAGGAGGGATGGCTCGGGGCCGTCGGGGTCGCGGTAGTCCCTCTGCCGCCGAAAGCGCTCCTGTCTTGCGGGTGGCAGCTTCTCCAAAATCCTCTCAACGTTAGAGTTGGCGTATAGCTCATGCCTGCCCTTCTCCCGTTGCGCTCCCAGCATCCCCACCAGGGACTGCACTTTGATTGACAGGTCATCTAGTGAGCGATTGTCTGTGGCTGGGGGTAGGCGGTCAATATGCCTTATCTCTTCTATTACGTAATCCCATATACGTCCATATCTCTGGTCCAGCGCCGCAAGGGCCGCTGTGTATGGGGTCGAAGAGCTGGCATAGGCTAGCGCTATATTGTGCGCTCGCGGTACTTTCAGGTGCTTCAGTAATATTGCATACTTGTGGCGTTCATCAGCGACATCCACCATCATTGTCTCTAGGCACATCCGGAGCTCCGTGTACTGTGCTCGAGTCTCATAGGCGAAGTCGGGAAATGACGGCGTGGCAATGTATGACGTCATGGATGACTGGCACATCGGTGAGCGTTGGGGGAGAGGCCTCCTAGGCGAGTCTCGTCTTGCGTGTCGTCTTGGGCTGGTACTTGGTGGGTACCGAAGGTCGGGTACCCAGGTGCTGTTCCTCGGGGCTGGCGGTGCGTCAAACTCACCCGTGAGTTGAGTCGGGGGTTTGTAGCGCAGGGCCTCGGGGCTGACTTCTGGGCTGTACTGGACCTCCTGGTCCAGAGCACGTTGCTGCTGGTCGGCTTGACACCCCTCCTCTTCCTCCTCCTCTTCCTCTGCTAGGACCTGGAGTCGTCTGTTCAGTCTCTCGGCGTGGTTCGGTTCTGTACCCCGGTTGCTAGGTCTCGTATGGACCGGCTGGGGAGGGGGTTCAGAGACGTGGACAGGCTCCTCCTGTAGGCGGGGTTCGGAGACGTGGACAGGATCCTCCTGTAGGCGGGGTCCCGGGTCGCTTCGTCGGGTAGGGGAATGTGTCCTAGACCCATGTCTTGACGACCTCTGGGAGCTCCGTGCGGAGTGAGGGGGTGTCGCCATGGCAACCAGTTTGTCCATCAGCTCCGCCTGCAGCCGGTCGCGCTCTGCCTCGCGCCGGGCATGGGCTGCGTCGCGCGCTGCTTCGCGCTGGGCATTGGCGGCGTCGCGCTGCGCATTGGCGCTGGCCTGGGCAGCGTCGCGCTGTGCGTTGGCGACGTCGCGCTGGGCATTTGCGCTGACATGGGCGGCGTGGAGCTGTGCATTTGCGGCGTCGGCGCGGCTTCTCTCGACGTCGCGCTGGGCATTGGCGCTGGCATGGGCGGCGTCGGCGCGGCTTCTCTCGATGTTCTCTTCTGTCTGGAGGCGTCTGGTCTCCAGTCTTATTCGGTCGTCTTCGCTCCTTTGTTGCGCCTGGAAGCGCTCTCGCTCGCCTGCATAATGTTCGCGCTCGCACGTCTGTTGCGCTTGAAGTCGATCGCGTTCGGTGGAGGCTGCCAGGGTGGCGATGAGTGCTTGCGCCAGCATCTTGTCCGCCTCGCTGGGGGAAGACGCCGTTCGGGGTTACATTAGCACCCACTAGGGCCTCTGTGGTCGGGGTAACCTGGTCGTTAAGGTCAGACATAATTTTACTTTCTACTTTTACCGCGTTTACCGTTCCTTTAAAGCTAGGTATTGGACTGACAGAGTATGCCTCTAGGTAGGGAGGTGGCTGTCGTCTGCGCTGCGGGCGATCTAGCTTAGGAGAACCGCTTGTGGAGTGTTCGTCATCGGCCATGTCAATATTAATATTATATTAATATTACGCTAATTATTATCTCGGCTATCGAAGGACCAATTGTAACTGAGGGGTACAATTCCCTGACTGTATTAATCAAGTACTGATATCATTGAATCACTACCGTCTATGTACTTCTGGCCAATACTGTACATAAGTATTATTAGATCAGAACACTCCAACAAGAACACGGTTTTCCACACAAAATACTCGGTTAGAATATTTATTACATAAAAGGGATTAGATTACATCATATACTTTGCTTAGATTGCGCTTATAAGGCAAATAGAATGTGCAGGTAAATCAATAGTGCATATTAAGGAATTATCTCTATGGTTATTCTGGGAAAGGGTGTACTACCGGTTGTAAGCCAGCAGAGGGAGGCAAAGCTCTAGGCAAGTCAATGGTTCACAGAGGCGATGTCACCCCTGGGGCAGCGGGGAGAAGCAGCCTGGTCCCAGGATGCGCGCCGTGTAGGTGAGAGCCGTGGAGCCTCTGGTACAACAGAAGCGGGCTTGAGTGATGTCTCCACGGGCACGTGGATCCCACAGCAGTGGGTGTAGGCGGTTTCTCTGCTTCCAGCAGCTTGGTGAAGAATACAGAATAATAATCCTTGCCGGAGAAGTGGCACTGCGGGCGGGGTGTAAATCCCCCGTGGTGCTGCTGCTCCGGTGTAAATCCTCCGGTGCGGTAATGCACGGTTGACCTTGACGTTACTATACTATTAGCACGGGCAATAAGTGCTCTATGTCGACGCACAATTACTCACTCCACGTGGTCTTTGACTCGTAATGAAGGTTTACTAATGAATAGAGAACGATACGACAAACAGACGTATTTAGGATAACACAAGACTATATTGGGGCAATGCGAGCCCTGCTGTACCGCACGTTGCGTAGTGGGTAAGGCTTTACTTGGTAACTGAACCAGACTGAACTGAAGGCGAACTGAAAGGGAACTGCAAGGGGGGTTCTGTATTCGCCGCGCTATATTTATATGTGCGGGGGACAAATAGTGCCTATCTCATTTCTGTCGCCTCTCGGTCTCGTAGCCGTGGGCGAAAGCGGGCATGTTTGGGCAAGTCCTGGCGGTAGCTTTCAAGTCAGCTCGAGGGGGTAAGGCTTTACTCGGTACCTGGCGCCAGGGGATCGCTTCCAATAGGGGAACGAATATTATGGTCTGTCCTGCTACCAGGTAAAGGGATATTCCGTATATATTGTACAAGGAATATACAGGGGATATCAAACGATATGCAGATATTATACATGGGATCTCAGGCAATAAATATATATATTCGGTTTAATCTGACCCTTTGTAACAATACTTGTAGTTGTATTATCTGCGAGACATCGCCACCTCGCTGTCTGCAAACAGCTCCACTGTCTGTGTGTATACTCTAGTGGCCTCCAGCTCCAGCAAGGATTCTCCGGCGCTACAGCTGGGCCCTAAACTCTTACATTCAGCATGAAAGGATTCTCCTGCCCTGCACCTGGACCCTAGTCAGCAGCGCTGCAGCCCTCATGCGATGTAACTGGACACTTGCAGTTGTTTATGTCGGGAGCTATCAGAAGCTAGCCAGCTGGATAACGTTACACAATGCCTCATGTATTAAACTAAAAGTGAATAGTTGACTGGGTCATTTTGTAACAGTAGCTAACATCAGCTCACGGAGGTCTCTCTGACTAGACTAACATCAGTCACAGTGACTGTGTGTTTACATGCAGCATACAGAAACAGGTAGGGGAGGTTTAGGAGCAGGCAGCAATGCGCTGCGTGTCTGTGCTCAGACAGCGAGTGAGAACTCCGCTCAGAATTGATCATGATTTTCGGTTTTC